>NC_142420.1:12497500-12760000 GCF_059516105.1 Syngnathus floridae | reverse complement strand
CACAACCTTCCAGTCTACCACTGGGACACTGAGCCAGTGTTGGTTTTCAAACCAACAATGGACGGTAGCTTTAATAATTAAAAGGCCAGTACCAGAGGAGCTCATATGATTAAAGCATATGTATGTGTTAGAAAGTTTGTCAAATGATTCGAAGAGGTGGTTACAAGGAAACAAAAGTTGCTGATTTAAATTTTGCGTATTCTTCATTCTTTAAAATGCAAAGACCAAGACCAAAATAGCTCTTTTTTTTCTAAATAAGTAGAAACAAATGCTTAAGATCAAACAGATCATCAAAATGCCTTCTGCAAAAAAAATGTGTCTGACTGACGATCAAATAGCTTATAGTGCTACGGTCTCAGACATAAGTTTGGGAAAGGCAACACTAAACCAATTTCAAGCCACATGGTTTCAGGCTATTTCCACACTTACGCCTTTAGGGTACGTCACAATATAGGCTCCTACAAACTGTCACCAAACCTGATTAATGTGTTTTGACCTTTTGAACCAACTGTCAGGCCCCTCCTTATGCATTCACGCAACCATTAACGTATTTATCCTCCAAGACATCCAACAAATGAATTATTTACAGTGACATTTTGGGTTAAAACAACTGCAATACACACATGGACAATATGCTGAAAAAGCCTCGTTGCACATACACACACTGTAACTAATTTCTGTAAATTTACGGTGATTTTACAACAGTATCTTACTTTTTTTAATGTACTGTATATAATTGTAAAGAAATGTTAACTATTCATCCATAGCATGTAAATTAACAGTTAAATCAGCTATTTAAGAAGAACAGTAGATAACTGTAATTTAACACGTACTGGCACACGAGGCTTATTGGGGAGAAAGATCATCCTTTTGGCTAACTGTTTCTTGTTAGAGTTATCCAGGTTCCAACATTTAAGCCTTTGATTTAGGTTGATATCAATTAGGTGTCGACAATATTGTTAAATTTCTAGTCAATACTTCAGGTATTCAGGAGTGCTTTTAAAGTAAAGCCCGTGGGTTTAAGATGTGTGTTTTGCCATGCGTTTTAGGCCTTAATGGGTTAATAAATATCAATACACAGATTTTGACCATTTGCGGGTTAGCCCAGTCTCAATGCCCCACAAATAACTGGGGTTCATTGTATACAAAACTATATGTTTTATTTTTCATCATTAGCATATTTAGTAGTAGTAATCTAAAAGTAATCAAGTTACATACATTTAATTTGTGTAAAATTATAGTACTTGTGTTACAAACAAATTTTTAAACATGTAACTATTAACCATATCGGGATACAGTTCAAAGCAACCCTTCCCAACCCTGTAAGCCAGGGGTGTCCAAACTTTTTGCAAGGAGGTCCAGATTTGATAAAGTGAAGGGGCCTGGGGGCCAGTCGTTTTTTCGGACATTTTTTAACTACAAATATTTCATGCAAATACACACTGTTATAAAACAAATTTCATTGTCCCAATTGTCTTTGTTTTTTAAATGACAAAATAACCATATATAAGCCACTCAGGCAGATGTGAACAACTCTAAAAAGACAAATTCTGCCTTTCATTGATATCTGAAGAGTCAGATAACATTAAACAAACTGTATGGCATTTACATTATTTTTGCCTCATGAACATTTTAAACAGGAGTTATAAGTAATGCAAAGTTGTCTGTTATTAAAACTTAAAACAAGTGGATTTTGCTCTTGTCATCTACAATATCTTTCAGAAAGTAATAGTTTGTGTCACGTCTACAGGTTCATAACATCAACAGTATTAACATGGCTACTTCGTAATATTTAATATTAAGTAATATTTACTTTTGATTTAATTTTGACTCACAGCCCCGCGTGAAGAATCGCTGTTGTAATGCTAGTTCAGCTTGGAGCTGCTTCCCTTTATCAGCGCGGTCACTCCCTGTTAGCTTGTCGTATGTGTTAGTATGTTTAGTCTGATAGTGTCTCTTTAGGTTGAAATCCTTAAGCAAGGCAACCATCTCTTTAGAAGTTAGACAAACACAATTGTCTTAATTTTCAGTGAAGAAGTATTGTAATTCCCATTTGTCTTGAAAGCAACGGCCCTCAATGTCAACTTTCCTCGTTTTCTTTGCAGTCGCCATGGCAAAAATGAGCAGATAGGGTTGGTGCTTCCACCTTTTGGTAATAGGAGTAATTAAAGTTTTAAGTTTCATGATTTTTTTATTCAGTTTGACAGTGCAGGCAGGCCATAAATAATACATAATAAGACCAAAGCTGCGGGCCGTATGAAATCTGACTGGGGGCCGGATTTGGCCCGTGGGCCGGACTTTGGACTGTATCGCTGTAAGCGATAGAGTTGTGCAATATCTAAGGTTTTGGTATTGATCGATACCAAGTACTAAATACAGGCGATAGTATAGCAGATACTAAAACTGAAACTAAGTACTTTTTGGTGAAAATAATATTATGCCCTTTTAAATATCTTCAATGGAAACATAACTGGATTGTTGTTTTAAATTGCAATGTAAAACGTATTAATTTGTATATTCTTAGACTCTCCCTCTCTTAAATCCCTTTTAGTCCAGACACCGTCAACTATCTTGTTTTGATTTAATCAATTAAATAAGATAATCAGTGCAACCTTATTAACCAATGTTTTGGTTTCCTTTCCGCTTCAACTGCCAATCAGAGAGAACACATGAGGAAAAATTGTGGACAATGCTCTGGGATAGCTTGCTTGCAGTTAACTTCAAGCTAATCTCAAATAAACAATAATAAACAGCTACCATGTCGATAGTAAAACTCGAACCATAATATGATTCTTTACATAAAATCACCATAAGCAATAATTATTTGAAAATAAGTGGAGTCATAGAAATACCATAAATTTCGGACTATAAGCCGCAACTTTTTTCTCAAATTTTGAACCCTGTGGCTTATAGTCCGGTGTGGTGTATATAGGATTTTTTCCATGATTTTTGAGATGACTTGATCACTTTTATACACTCGTAAAAAGGCTGTGGACCGCTGTTGTGCGGCACCGCTTTGCTGGGCGGAGGGATATGTGACACGGTCACTAGAGAGAAAAATGGTGTGTTAATCGCTTGTCTATCCGCCAGGCAAATAGTGCCGGATAATTCATACAAAGAAGAGACAGAACGAGATCAAGACGGACATTACTGAAATGAAGCTTTTATACACAAACCATCATTATGGGCGACAAAAGAAATGCATATTATACCGCTTTTAAGTTAAAGGCAGTCGATTTGACCCATTGTTGATGACATCGTGTTGCGTCACCCTTTTCTTTCTTTATTTCCCAGTCATTTCTACTCTGGAGCTATAGGTGTAGATAGCTAGTTTAATGTAACTTAGCGCTTCGTGCATGAATAAAATTAGCATGAACAGACCCTCATCATGGAAAATGCTTGAAGAAATGCATAAAAGCGACGATGAAAGAGAGACTGAGAAAGTGTGTGGCGAAGGATATCTAACGCTATTCCAATCGGACACTGAGGAGGAAGACTTCGATGGTTTCAGTGCACAGGAGGAAGATGAAGATGGCTATTTTTTTCCTTTTACTCGTATGTTTTTTTAAAAAGCCCCGTTAGTGCTGTCCTACCGTGTTGCTGCGGTGTTACAGCCGTGTCTCAGTGACTTTTACTGGTATTTTTTTATTAATCCAGCCCTATTACTGCTGTGTTACTTCCGTGTTGCTGCGGTATTACCGCCGCATCACAGGCAGTGTTTGGAAAGAAATTTTACGGTATGTTATTAAAACTTTAAAAAGGCTTTCTGTGTACCGTCTTTCTTTGTAAATAACTCGCGTGCACAATTCCGTGTTGCTGCGTTATTACTGCTGCGTCACAGGCAGCGTTTAGAAAGACATGTTAAAGTATGTTATTAAAACTTTAAAAAGACTTTCTGTGTACTGTCTTTCTTTGTAAATAACTCGTGCGCACGTGCGACTTATAGTACGGTGCGGCTTGCATAAGAAAAAAACAAAAATATTCCTGAATTTTAGCTAGTGCGGTTTATAGTCCGGTGCGGTTTATAGTCCGAAAATTACGGTAAATGTAAAGCTTCAATACTATCCATTTGGTATCAATGTGACATTGATGCTCAAATTAGGATTGCTTCCATTGATACTTGAATCGGGGATCACTTTGCATCACTGCCCTGGTTGCTCCATTCTGCGGTCCCGCTTCTGTTTTTATGAATCAAGTGGTGCTTACTTTTTACTTTCTACATAATCACAAAATGCTGTATAAGCTGCGGTTGTTAAGGTGATAAGTCCTTTGATTCCGAAGTGTAGGGCAGGAAATAAAAAGAAAGATCATATAAAAAATCCAAAATAAACCGAATGTGTGAATCAAAAAGCACATCATGTTTATGCAGTGTGAGACAGCATAACTGAGCCGTCTGCATTCATGGTGTGTGAACCGAAGGAATATGTTAAAAATTGTGTTCAAAAAACAAATTGTCCATGAACTGAGATTTCTCTGTACTGGGCTTATTTCCCCCCTGCTTCCAAGAACAAAATTACCTTTTTCTCGCACCCAGATGCGGGAGATCTTGCAGCTCGCACTTAACAAATCACCTCTCTGCCACACGACTCACTCGGCAGCAGAATTGACTTCGTTTACACCACTCTCATAGACTTGAATTTGCTATTTCGAACCACAAGAAATTCATTGATTATATTCAAATGAGTACATCTTCAAAATATTTACATTTTATTATAAGTGGGCCTACATAATAAAGTGTCTTTTTACCACATAAAGTGTACAGTGTGTAAAATTTAAAGCAATACAGAAACTACTGATAAAATATAGTGTTGCCTATTAATAATACTATTTGTCACAGTCATAACATAAGTTATGATAGTTATAAGGACATAAGACCACGACAATTATTGTTCTGCAATCAGGCATCAGCCATCAGAAACAAAATTAAAGCAAAATTACACACTGTACACTTTATGTGGTAAAAAAGATTATTATGTAGGCCCACTTATAATTAAATGTAAATATTTTGAAGATGTACTCATTTGAATATAATCAATGAATTTCTTGTGGTTCGAAATAGCAAATTCAAGTCTATGATAGTGGTGTAAACGAAGTCAATTCTGTCAATAGTAAGGGTAAGTAATGTGAAGAATTGATAAGGTCATAAGACCACGACAATTATTGTTCTGCAATCAGGCATCAGCCATCAGAAACAAAATTAAAGCAAAATTACACACTGTACACTTTATGTGGTAAAAAAGATTATTATGTAGGCCCACTTATAATTAAATGTAAATATTTTGAAGATGTACTCATTTGAATATAATCAATGAATTTCTTGTGGTCCGAAATAGCAAATTCAAGTCTATGATAGTGGTGTAAACGAAGTCAATTCTGTCAATAGTAAGGGTAAGTAATGTGAAGAATTGATAAGCCCTAAAATTAACTGACATGGAGAGGTATGCATATTAGTGAAGAAAAGAATGACTGCATAGCACTGCTGAAGTCACTACGTGTGTGTGTGTGTGTGTGTGTGCGCGCGTGTGTGTGTGTGTGTGCACGTGTGTGTGTGTGTGCGCGTGTGTGTGTGTGCACGTGTGTGTGTGTGTGCGTGTGTTCAGGAAGTAGAAAACTAAATCCCTCATTTCAAGTCAACTCATTTCAATTGTTTCTGCTTTGCTGTTCCCCCGTTTTTTAACAGCCACTTCCAGCTAATTATATGGTGGTCTTTTTCCATTGTCACCATGCAGGAGCTTGAGACTTGAGAAATTGAAAGTTTTAGTTCACTTGACTTCCATTGAGTCGATTGGATTCCAATTCAGTTGAGAAAGAAAGAGTACCTAGTGGAGCAACTCTCGTATGCCCTGAAAATGCTTTGGAGAATGTGTTAAATCTCAATCCATTGATTAGATCATTTGAACAAGAACACTACTGGACGTAGCAGTGACCAATTTGGTATTAGCAGTTATAATTTCCCAGAGCAGGTTTTTTGAATGCTTTTTGTTTTTTCTGTGTGATCGTACACCCCTAAAATATTTAAAAATGTCTTGTGCAACTTAGGAATTGGTTGTGCTTTTTGCACATGTCCTAACAAACAGAAGATGTTGAATCTGCGGCTAAAAGAACAATGTTGTGAACTAAGACAAAAAAGTCCATTGTGGGAACAAAAAATTTCCACTGCCTACCTGAGAATGAGAAAAACAGAAGAAATTGTGAGGAACATGGATGAAATTAAGCCAAAAGCTTAACTTGAAAAGAACCTGTAAATGTACCTGTTCTGCTTTCATTTCATGGACAAAAAGCTGGCTATGGAGGAACACCAACAACGCCATTGGTCCTGGAAGAAGCCTGGTTTCAGCAATCCAAACGAGTGCTTGCTTAGGCAAGAGAAAATGGAAAAAGAAGAACAGCACTGGTACTCTCAGCAAGTTATGGATTTATGCATTTTCAAAGTAAATAATTATTGGCGATTGATTGCAAACAACAGTGGGTCAGTTTGTCATCAAAACTCAAATAGCTCATGAAAAGAAACTGTAATTATATTATAGTGGGTCTGAATGGCCTCGTGAAGTGTTTTGTTTTTGATATTTAAACTTTAAATGCCGGCGAGTTACAATATGTCAGATCTATGTTCCACTGAGCAAAAATAATGAGTTTTCCCTAAGAACACTCTTGACCTGCTGAGGGAAAGTAAAGGCCTGGATGTCACGGAGTTTTCTATATTTCAATGAAAAAATACTATGGTATTCAATCCCATGCTTTGTCATCTTGGAGGGACTCTGAGTTAAGCTGCTGTTCCTCCATGTTGACAGGAGCCAGATAAATTGGCCTAGGCATCTGATGAGGATCAATTCTAGACACCTTCCTATTGAGATGTTCTTGGCATGTCCAACAGGCAGAAGACTCCGGGAAAGACCCAAGACATGCTGAAAGGACTATGTTTTCTGGCTGGCCTAGGAATACCTTCTGTAAGGACTGGAAGAAGAGGCTGGGGAGAGAGAAGTTTGCTATTCCCTGTGAAAGCTGCTGCTTCCCGACCCCAGATAAGCAGTAGATAATGTATTGATGGATGTATTGTTAGAAAATGCCGGTGTAAATAGGCCTTTGCAATCCATTATCAGTTGGCACACTTGATGCAGTGCACTGGAGATGAGACTTGTTTAAAATTGTCAGCAAAAACTAAGATTTAGACTTCATGTTTTCCCATTAAACTAAAAGGTAGTCGTGATAATTTGTAGAAAAAAATAGGGCACATAATTTTCTCCAATGATGATACCTGAATTAGCATATGACGTGCGAGGAAACAGAACCGATGAGAAAGCAGACAGCTTATTAAGAGGTGTGAGCATGCGAGACAGTATGTGTGTGTGTGTGTGTGCGTGTGTGTGTGTGTCTGTCTCTGTGTGTGTCTGTATGTGCATGCGTGTGTATACATTTGGTTCCTTGCCAGCACACACTACCATAATAACTTAGCCATTGTGTGCAACAGTCGGGATTTGCATACACAATGCATGTGATACAAATATAATGGGTATTATACATTTTGTTTTGTCTTTTGCAAAGGTATGCAGGATTATGATTGGTTGTCAAAGGATTTTAGCAGAGAACAATATTGATACATTTAGCATTGTCTTAGAAACAAAGAAAAGGAATGAAAGAGAAAAAAAGCAAATTGCACTCATCAGAAATTGCCACATTTTAGTATTCTAATTCATTCAATCCCCTCTTCTACCAATCAGCAGAGAATTTAAGGAGGGCTTTGATTAAGTGAATTAGGATGAACTTGGACCCACTATACAGCAGGAACAATTTTGTTCAATATTTGGAACACAACTTCCTACCTCAACTCACATTCTACCATATCCATGCCTTTCACCACTTCTGTCTGCTATTATGTCCAGATTTAGACCTAAACCACTGTCCCACGGGGTTTATGAAGCAGAAATCAAATGTAGAGAACCAGACAGGAGTATATGAAGGAAGCAGGAGGAAAAATAAATACAGCCACTAGGACTCGGCAAAGATTATACAGCAATAGCAAAGGCTGGATTATACTGGAACAACAATAATTAAACAATATCCTGAGCTACTTTCATATATTAATAATACAATTTTCTTTTAAGTTTTCAATCTGACAAACATCCATCGGTTTTCTGTACCAAATACTCAATAGCATGGGTTGGTTGACACCTATGCCGACTGACTGGGCGAGAAGCAGAATAAGAGTGCGTCCAAGAGCACACAGGTTTACACTGGTGCTATTCCTCTTGTGCACACCACTTAAATAGTTAATGTAGGTTGTGTGACTTTCTCAGACTTAAGACTGTTCTCATCAGACTGCATACTGTCAAGTGGCATGGTGGCACAAGATGGTGTCAAATTGGGTATCGAATTTGGCCCGGGCACGTTGGCTATCCAAAAACATGTAGTAATTCCAAAATTTCACCAGGAGATGGTGTTAAAGCTTGACATAGGGGTGACCTGATGGAAACTAACAAATCTAATGAATTAAATTGTTAGCAATTGGGAGGACACGACCTGTTCAAACACGTAGCAACGCACAATTTTGGAATATGAGTTTGCTATGCCATAATTTTAAGACGTAACAGCTTAAGTGATATCAATATATATGTTTAAATTAGAAGAACCCATGATTATGGTTAAGTATGATTATGTGTTAAGATTGATCTTAACTAGACAAGATATATGGTATTAATGTTGCGATGTTTTGTCCAACCTGTATTTAACATTGGTGTTCCATCCATACCTGAATGTATTAAGTTGAGCGGAGACATCAAGGGCTAATAGTGAAAGAACAAGTAAAACAGGAAACATCTGCATCCGGTGGCAAACTGTAGTCAGGCGCAGTCGTTGCTGCTTGAAGCAAGGTTGCCAAGACAACTAGTGGTGCAGGGATTCTGACCTTTCACCTACATATTCCAATGAGGTAATGCCAGAAGCCTATAAATATGTTGCTCGAACACAGAGCGGGGCGTTTCTTCCTAGTCAGGGCAATGGCCATGACGCTGCCCGGAGTAAAAGAACGAAGATGGACTTTTCATTCTTTTTGAGATTGAACCAAAATCTACTAAGATGATTTTCCAGAGTCTTCGAATTGGACTTTGTCGAATTTTAAGCTTCGTGGAAGGCAGAGGAGACAGCCGCTCCGGGCAGAAAGGGGAAGTCGCCAATTTTACTTTTTTGGCTACGCTCCTCACGGCCAGACCTTTCCTCTTTTTTAAACAGAATTCGGATTTTGGAACTAAGGAGAGCCGATTACTTGACTTGTTCAACCAAATAGGATTTTAGACCTTTAGTCTCCTCTTTTGTTCTGAGTGGGTCTGTCTGTTTTTTTTGTTTGTTTTTTCGACTTGTAATTATTTTGCTTGCTTATTCATTAAATCTCTTCTTAAACCTTAATTCGGTTATCGATTATTTTGTATTAACTATGTTGAGCATGGTTTTATATGCAGTAATTACAACTTTAAAATGTCTTTATTCCCCTATCATAGTCATTCTTTAAATCTGTTCAATTCATTTTAAAGTGAAGACAACTTTAATCCTTAACATCAGGAATTGTCAGATCTGGTTCGAAATAGTTATCTTGAGCTCAGCTAGGGCGAGGGCGCTCTAGTAAATTAACGAATCCTTGAGGTCTTAACAAAGACATCAAAAAATATCCGTAACATAACAAAAGCATCAAACTACCGAAGGGGGCCATCATTATGGCGCGGTCATTTCGAAGACTTGCCTCGAATTGAGTTACCCGGCACGCGCTTTGGGTGACTTGAGAGGGATTGGCGTCATAAAGAAATTAGATTGATTCTGGGAGAATTAATTTAACTCGGGTGGTTAGATTACGGACGAGTCCCTTCACCCCGGCTCATCGAACCCGTTACCGGTAAGCCGGTAGCACTTTGATAAAAAGTGTGCGTATGACAGGGGTTAACAAGAACAGGCGGAAACAATGATCTAAAGAGACATACATCAAAGAAGAGGAACACAAGGAAAACTTAACACTGACAAATGAGACAAAAAAACAAAACAAAGTCCAAATCAAATCCATACAAACTAAGGACATGACATATGAACTCTCTATTACTTAAAAGAGGGGTCGGGAACCTATGGCTCGCGAGCCAGTTATGGCTCTTTTGGTGACGTTATTAAAAAGAATACATTAGTACACTCAAAAAAATGTTGGTCTTAATTAAAATACATGCATTTAATTGTATCTAGCCTATCAGTTTTTTTGAATGGTATGGCTCTCACGGGAAAATATTTGTAAAAAATGGGCATGTATGGCTCTGTCCGCCAAAAAGGTTCCTTAAATGAAACAAATACGGCTGCTAATTTTAAGTGTTTATATTAGGCTACGTATATCAAGCTTTCCCCACAGTTACATACATATATATATATATATATATATATATATATATATATATATATATATATATATATATATATATATATATATATGTATATATATATATATATATATATATATATATATATATATATATATATATATATATATATATATATATATATATATATATATATATATATAAGCATATATATATGACTATATATATATATATATATGATTATACATTACCATTGGCACAATGGTGGTTTCATTTTATATGAAATATGTTATTCTAGTGGCTATTTTTCTAACCTGTTCGTAAGATTCTTTGTTCACTGAAACCCTAACTCGGCTGTACGCACACGTTTGTTAGTTGACCGTTCACAAAGTAGGACAGGAAAAGAACAGAAAAAAAGGAACCGGCGCAGATTGGACTGTGGGTGCACACAAACATAGGCGTACGCGAATACAGAGCCTTGGGGACTCAGGCGGGGTAAATGCAGATTGAGCGTCTGCGCCGGGGGGAAGGGACATCGGAGGTCGACCACATTCAGGGTGGATCTCTCACTGAGGGCACAGAGGACAAGGGGTAAATGTGAATCTCTCACTGAGGGCGCAGTCTTAAAGAAGAGAGTGCAGTACACCGGCAGATGTCAACCAGGTGGTCACCTGCATCCAACACAGGTAACAAAGCTGACTGGGAAACCAGATGAGGCACTGCAGCCACCAGGTGGTCACCTGCGTGCAATGCAGGTAGCAGAGCTAGTCGGAAAAGCCGATGAGGCACTGCAGACATCGGCCAGGTGGTCACCTGCATCCAACACAGGCTCAGGATGCACACATTGTGGCAGGCAGCACCAAGTGTACAGGCCGGAGGGCTGGCTTGGGCGGTCCTGGCCGTAGCGTGCAGCTCTAAAGTCTCTAAAAGCCTGACTCAGGTAGTGCATGCTGAGGTGCAGGCGGGAGGTTCCGGGTGGCGCTGAGTGGACAAGGAGGAACGCATGCTACGTTTTGAGTCTGACTGAATGTCATCCTGTGAGGGGACGATCGTGGCGGAGCAGGCGGCTGCGGCTTGAGAGCCTCCAATGGAGAAAATGCGCAGCTGGTACTTGCGAAGGTGCGCAGCAGCCATCCTTGGCGAATGGCAGGATTTCATTTGTCAGTCTCACATTATGGCAGGCCGACATGTGGCAGAAGGGAGGAACACGTCTACAATAATCTCAACAATGTCAACAATCTGCTCAAACTCCGCAACATCGCCTTCAGGTTTGGTAACAAAATCCAACACAGTCAGGCCGGGCCAACCTGAAGAGAGGCATCAAAGAGGCCAAAATATCCAACAAAAAGAAGATTGAGGAGCACTTCAGTGACAAAAACCCCAGGAAGATGTGGCAGGGCATACAACAACTCACAAACTACAAAGACGGCAATCCTGCTGCTGCAGACAGCATTGATGATTTACAGGTAGAGGAGCTGAACTGCTACTACGCATCAAAACTGTGGGTCCAACTACATGTATACCACTCCCACCAGCCCCCAGCAACTGCACCCCAACACTTCAGAATCAGCTTTATTGGCCAAGTTTGTGCATGCTTAACAAGGAATTTGACTCCGGTTGATCTCAGCCTCTGTACAATATTTTAAGTGACTAATAACATGCAGGTGACTAACAGCAATGAAGTGGCAGGAGCAGGATGTTATTGCCCAGTGATATCTCTGAGACTCTATGAGTGGTGTGAGTTCATCAGAGCGACAGCCTGGGTAAAGAAGCGGTGTTTGTGTCTGCTGGTTTTGGCGTACAGCGCTCTGTAACGCCGTCTAGAGAGGAGTAGTTCGAACAGACTCTGACCTGGGTGAGAAGGGTCTGTAGAAATGTTACTTGCACGTTTCCTGGTCCTGGACAGGTACAAGTCTTGGATAGAAGGGAGGTTGGTCCCGATTATCTTTTCTGCAGTCCTGATTGCCCGTTGCAGGTGATTAGACCACCTGTTAGGATGGGTTTGGAGTCTGTTAAGTTAAAGTTAACTAGCGCTAGGCTAGACTTCCAGCATGCACATAGCTCCTTGTGTAGACTAGAGCGTCACAGTATGAATAGTGCTACAGTACACGTGAACACACTTTCTACTGAGGTAGTAGACGAATCTAATCACTCCACCCCGACCGGTATCGCTGATGAAATGGTGACTGTTTCAGATAATATTACATGAGTAACAAATATTTACTATCAAATTCTCACGGTCGTATCGTCCCACCGCACTAATAAACACTTGAGAGGTGATGTCAGGCCTAGAGAACACAATCTTACTCGCATTCCGTTTAAAAATCCTTCAATAGATACAAACCCTGATCGACCGATTACACTTAAACTCGGTGTTATGAATATTAGATCGCTTCATATGAAAGCAGTTCTTGTTAATGACCTCATCACGGAACATAATCTAAACGTTTTTGGTCTTTGCGAGACCTGGTTAAAACCTAATGAACTGCTGCCGCTTAATGAGGCCTCGCCTCCAAAAAGGGTGGGGGTGTCGCCCTCATTTCAAATTCCGATCTTAGATTTAGGTCTCGTTCGATTAATGTATTTACAACATTTGCAGTTCTCACTGTCCGATCCACCGCTTTACCATCATTTTATCTTGCTGTTATTTACCGTCCACCCTGGGCTTACTCTGGGTTCCTGGAAGAATTTTTAGAATTCGTGGCTGATCTAGTGACAAATGCGGATAATATAATAATCATGGGCGATTTCAATATCCACACAAATTTACCATCAGAGCCACTTACTTCGGCATTTCAGACTTTAACTGATAGGTTTGGTTTTACGCAAGCCATACAGGCAGCAACGCATAAGAATGGAAATATCTTAGATCTGGTATTATCCCGAGGACTTGCAACCTCAAATAACAGTAATACCATACACGACTGTTTTGTCTGATCATTACTTAATAAAATTTGAAATTTTAGTTCTTTTTCAAAGACAAGAGAGCAATCAGAATTATAGCAGCCGTAATATTAACTCCATGACTGCAACTGCGCTATCTGAGTTACTGTCCCCGGCAACTGCCATATTTCTCGCATATATTGGCTCTATTGATAATCTTACAAATGAATTCAATGCGACATTATTAAATGCCATCGACTCTGTGGCGCCGCTAAATTGAAAACTCGCTGTAGATTGCCCACTCCGTGGTTCACGGATGAAACACGTACGCTTAAGCAATGATGTAGAAAGGCATGGCATGACAGCCTCCTGAAATATAAAGATGCGCTTATCTTAGCAAAAACTCATTATTTTTCGCAAGTCATTAATCTCAATAAAAACATTCCTAAATATCTATTTGATACAGTGGCAAAGCTAACACTACGCCAGCCGACCCCTGATAGCTCCTTCCACTCAGCTGACGCTCAAAAGATTGAATCCATTAGGGATGAGATCAAGATGACCATTCCAATCGCTCAGTCGAGACCGCCGATTTCCGGCGCTGACGATCATGCAATAACCCTCTCAAATTTTAAAAGCGTGTCCCTTGAAAGGCTTACACAATTGGTTAGTGCGTCTAAGCAAACAACATTTTTACTCGACCCGCTTCCAGCCAAACTATTTAAAGAATTGTTTCAAATTTTAGGACCGTCCGTCTTAAATATAATTAATCTGTCTGTCTCCTCTGGGATAGTGCCAACAGCCTTTAAAACCGCTATCATTAAACCGTTACTTAAGTGACCAAATCTTGACCGGGACTGTCTCAGTAATTATAGGCCAGTTTCAAACCTCCCATTCATAGCAAAACTTCTTGAAAAAGTAGTAGCGCAGCAGCTTATTGATTACATGGTCGCCAATAATCGATATGATTTTTTTCAGTCTGGTTTTAGAGCTAATCATTCCATTGAGAAAGCACTTCCTAAAGTGACTAATGATCTCCTCATAGCTATGGATTCAAACACTTCATCGGTATTTTTACTACTCGATCTTAGTGCTGCCTTCGACACTGTAGACTTCGATATTTTATTAGAGCGTCTTAAAAGTTGTGTTGGTATTTCAGGGTCAGCACTAGGCTGGTCTTATTCCTATCTATCAGACAGGACGCACCGTGGTCCATGGCAATACGTCCTTTGAGCTCTATAATGTTACGTGTGGTGTCCCACAGGGATCGGTACTCGGACCAATTCAATTTAATATTTATATGATTCCGCTTGGGGACATAATACGTAAATATAATATTAGTTTTCAATGTTACGCGGATGACACCCAATTATATATGCCGTTATTGATGACAGATCTGCGGTACTGTTGTAATCTTGAGGCGTGCCTTGCAGAGATCAAACAATGGATGTCTCTCAACTTCCTTCGTCTAGACCCAGATAAAACTGAGATGTTGACAATTGGTCCAACTTGTTATCAACACTTATTTAAGGAAACTACTATAACTATAGATAACCGTACTTTCACCCAGAGCGATACTGTAACTAATCTCAGGGTAATATTTGACCAAACACTCTCCTTTCACAAGCACATTAAGAATATAACCAGAATTGCATTTTTTCACCTTCGTAATATTGCTAAGATTCGTCCGATCCTCTCGACTGGTGATGTGGAAACTATTATACATGCGTTCATCACGTCGCGCCTGGACGACTGTAATGCATTATTCTCTGGTCTTCCTAAGTCCAGCATCAAAAGTCTACAGTTAGTACAAAATGCTGCTGCAAGGCTGCTCTCACGGACAAGAAAATTTGATCACATTACCCCAATATTAGCCAACTTACATTGGCTCCCAGTCCATTTAAGATGTGACTTCAAGGTTCTTCTATTAACCTATAAATCATTGCATGGCTTAGCGCCTTCATATCTCGTCGACCTAGTTGTTCCTTATGTTCCGTCTCCTAACCTTCGTTCGCAAAACGCTAGTCTTTTAGTGACACAGAGGGCCAAGAAAATGTCTGCAGGGTCTAGAGCATTTTCTATTCGGGCTCCAGAGGCTTGGAATGCCCTACCAATGGATATTAGAACTGCTACCTTACTAGAAACATTTAAGACACGTTTAAACACACATTTCTATGATATGGCCTTTAATTAACCTGTAGTGGCCGATTCGGCTGGAGTTTGTTTTCGCTCCCTCTCCCCATTCCCCCTCCCCCCACCCCTCCCCAGCTGGGGAGGTAGTTCAGTGGCACCCAAATTGACAGCGGCTATCTGGATTCTCGTGGACCAATTCAGGATGACGGAACTGCAGCTTACCCTCCTCGAAGACACTGCAAGGACAATCAAGGGTCCAAACCAGACAGCGATGCAGGTGCAGACGATAGATTGGATGATGGCAGTGTAGAAGGTCTTCAGCAGCTCCTGTGGCACAATGAGATGGGTGCTAAAAGGTGTGAACCCCGGGAAAGGTGCAGACTCCAATGGAATACCAGGAAAGGTACTCAGAGAACGTGCCAACCAGTTGACGGGGGTTCTGACTAACATATTCAACCACTCATTATCATCCCAGTCCCCAAAAAGCCATTCACGGACAACCCGAAAGACTACAGGCCCATCGCTCTCACACCCATTAACACAACACCTAGAGAAACTGGTTGCTCAGTACATGAAAGAACTCGACCCCCACCAATTTCATACAGAGCAAACAGATCCACTGATGACACCATCACCACAGCTTTCCACTCAGTGCTGAGCCACCCAGCTCTCCATGGAACTATGTGACTACAGTTCAGCATTCAACACCATGTCCCAGACATCCTCATCAACAAATTGCCCCTCCTCGACCAGCCCATCGCTATCTGCAGATGGATAGAATTTCTTACAGACAGCCGACAAACCGTCAAATTTGTGCATCACCATTCCCCCACCATAACGATCAGCAGTGGCTCTCCACAAGGATGTGTACTCGCTGTAAACCACAACTGCACACCATTTCATCCCTACAACTCCATCATCAAATTTGCCAACAATACAACTGCAGTTGGACTCATCTCAGGAGGAGACAAGTCTGCCTACAGAGATGAGGTTGAGAGTTGAGATTCAGAGTGGAGCAAAGAGCACAACCTCATTCTGAATACCACAAAGACAAAAGGACTCATCCTGGACTTCCGCAAACACAGTACGTGTTAGAGATTTGCTCACTCAAACAATATTTTGCAAGAACCACACGGGAGACAAGTAAGTCCTTTTTGGACACCTGCAGGTGGAGAGTTCACTCGCTCCAGAATGAAGTCTGAACCCTCGTTCCTGCGAGGGGATATTTATTAAGAGAAACAGAGTGGGGGTTTGGATAAACTGGCTAAAGCCCTTGTCCTCTAGTCTAAACATGTCAGGGGATGTTTAACGACCTTGTGATAAGGAGGACAAGGTAAGGTATTTATTACCTGTTGCATTCCAACATAATCCTATGATAAAGATAACCTGGAAAACCCTAACATCTCCTTCCTGTTTTATCATATGATTATGCTACCCCAAATAAATTGTGCCAGCTCAGTGGCCTAGTAGTAGAGTGTCCGCCCTGAGACTGGAAGGTTGTGGGTTCAAACCCCGGCCGGGTCATACCAAAGACTATAAAAATGGGACCCATTGCCTCCCTGCTTGGCACTCAGCATTAAGGGTTGGAATTGGGGGGTTAGATCACCAAATGATTCCCGAGCGCGGCACGGCTGCTGCTCACTGCTCCCCTCTCCCCCAGGGGATGGATTAAAATCACATGGGGATGGGTTAAATGCAGAGGACAAATTTCACCACACCCAGATGTGTGTGTGACGATGATCATTGGGACTTTGGGACTTTAATAACAAATAACAAGTAAAAAAAAACATACATATATGCATAATGAAGAAAGAAGAATAGCAGAAATAAAATAAAAAAAAAAACAACGATAGCAACACTTTCCAGTGAAGATTAGGTATTACCTTAATACCCCAGATCAAACTAATTGTGTAAGCGGAAAAACCCGCTGGCCAGATGTTATTAGCAGGAAAATTCTTACACGGTCCCTTTGGCCTAGGCGACCAGAATGCTATCTATAAAAAATGAAAAGAAAAACACAGAAACAATACATCATTGTATCCATCACTTGCGAAGCATTTTCGAAGGTCAAATCAACAAGTTTCCGTAATACATGCTCAACAGAACAGCATCTACGCAATGCACGTCTCATTATCATTATCACATCTGTCACGTCCAAGAAGTTGTATATGTGCTCGCGTTTTCGTCAGCTGATGATGTTCTAGTCTGTAGGTGTGTTCCGTCACACACACTGGCGCACACACTCGTGTCCAGTTGGCAGGCAGCATCGGACAACTCTTGTGACCACAAAACCATGATCCGTACTGAACAGGCACGTGCACTCATAGGATGCAGGTGAGGCAGTGCCTCTGAACTTCTGGATGAAGTAGATCCCGTCCGATGGTGCAGCCATGTTGGTAGTAGAGCCCTTACACCTTGAAAACGGCTCTCTCATCCTGGCACACAGCGGTGATGTCCAAAGCTCCCATCCAGTTTCCTCCTGGAGAGCAGTCGTCGTTAATGCATTTGTGGGTGCTGCAACCTTGGATGCAACATGTGTAGTCAGCAAGACTTGGAATGGTCCCTCCCGTCGTGGCTGGCCCAGTTCCTTCTTTTGATGACCTCGATGTAGACCCAGTCTCCTGGATTGATGGGGTTGTCGACCTGTGAGGAGGAAAGATCAGGCGGCAGTAAATTTGTCTTTGACACAGTTTGAGCGTCCTGATCATATAATCTGCCAAGGACTGCTCTTCATCTGTTGCTTGCAACTCTCGTAGTCAATTGTCGTGCCCATTTAACTGGCAAATAGGAGTGTTTGCGGGAAGAGTTTGAACACCTCCTAATGATTTCCTTTAACCAAAAACTATTTATGACAGGGGCGTTCCCATTTATTGCCTCCTGGTTTGCAAGAGATTGTCTTACCCATGCCTTCTTTCTCCTCACACGCTCGCACCCACACAGGGTGTGAACACACACACACACACACACACACACACACAAAGGGATTCTAATTCATCTCTCATGTAGCTTCTTTTGATAGAATCTCCTATTGGTAACTGTATAGCAGACGTTTTAGCATATAATCCCATACTCTGCTCTCTCGCTTCTACTTTTTCCTGTCGGTGCAGTCGTAGGTGGCCCCTATTGCAGTCATTGTCTTGTTAACTGTCGCCGTGTGACTCCTATGCATGATTGTGTGAATGTCAAAAATTGAACGTACCTAACTTTCTGACCATCAGACCTCCACTGTGGTACAAATCCTTACTGTTGTATTGAGTAGGTACATTGAGCAACCTAGCTCCCTCCTGACTGCCAAATGTCCTGTTCTAAAATTTATATAACTCGACCTCTACGTCTTAAGCTTGATGAGCCAAAACACCAGATCTTGCTCTTGTTTCCTACCGTTTTAGCCTATTTGTTTTATCCAAATCCGTTCAATCTCTGATTATAATGCTTTTCTCTGGAGCCCTACGTATTTTTCAAATTTTTATTTATTTGTTTATCAAATCTCTTCAGTTCTGTCAAACTCAGTGCACAATGAATCTCCCTTCCACTTTGAACCAAGCTTCACCAAATTTGGTAACGCCGTACCAAGGAGTGCGATTTGGTTGTCGGACACTCCAAGTCCATATCTTTTTGCCGCACGTCACCCTCTCAAGTTGGTGTTCTTTTGTTGTTGCTTCAGAGCGACCCCATCCATCATTCTTGAATGAGTCCAATGTTCAAATGAGTCAATTTTCATCATTGTGAGTTCCTCCGCTTTTCACTGTCTTTTCTCGTCCCCGAGGATGTTGTCTGTCCTCCGGAGTGTACTTGTCCCCCTCCAAGCACAGGAGTCTTTTCTTGTCCTTTGCCAAAGGTCAAAGGTGCTTCAGAGCCAGGCACCATTTTGTAGTTGTTCACGGCTGCAGGCGAAGACTCGGATTGGCTTTCAGGGACCCTGACACTGAGAATGACAGGCTGGGACGTCAAACTTGTAAGACTATCTCCAAATGTAGCTGCTTCCATCAGTTTGCTGGTAACGTTTGTTTACCAAACTTCAAATTCTTCTAATAACAGCGGTCTCGTTTTTATATCGTAAATCCTGCAACTCATCCTATTTTTTTTTTGAGCTACATTTTATCTATAGTTCCAATTTAATCGGACAGTATGTTGTCTTCACTATCATTATTGAAAATCAACTCATCGAGGTCTGCTTTCCACATCAAGCCCTGATCTGTATGTCTTGACCTCTCACATGTTATTGTCATGCTTGCTCAAAAATGTGACTTAGAGTATGGTGCTGTGAATTCTCAATCTCCCCAATGAAATTGGATCCCACCTCGTAGTTCTTATCGTTCTCATGTTCCTGTTAGCCTGCAATTGTCCAAATCAAAAATGTTTTCTTTTAACTGTCTTTCTTTTGAACCTCTAAATCTCTCGTGTTGCTAACCTATCTACACCAGAACAAAAAAAAATTACCACAGTATAACACCAAATGTATTCGAAAATTCATTGTCATAAAGTGTTGTATTCTTACTATCTTCCACTATCTGTCCTACTCACTCCCTCCTTTTGAGGCTTGGCAACGCCCATGCCTCACACCTTGACAAACATTTTGGGAGAATGCGTTCTTCACTACATACGATTCCATCATCATTTAATTTGACTTTCTTTCCAAAACGCTTCTCAATTTCTCAGTTCACACCTTCAACATGTGTTACTGGTTCTCCGGTTTTTTCTCTAGTTAATTATCAATCCAAAAGCTACGTGTTTCTTTCTAACATTCAACCTGCTCAAAATCACTCTTTCATCAAAGTCGCTCTACTAATTTTCTATAGTAGTCGCCAACGACTTCAACCATTCAACCTCTCATTCAGGCAATCATTCATCAATGCTCATCATATGCATCTCACACAGTCTCCAAAAAGGAGTCATACTATCACATTGGTCCCAATTCATCCAAGCTCACCACACAACATTCATATATCATTTTCAACTCAGGTTTCCTGGTAGAACAATCCACCAGTCCAAAAAAACGTAACTAAAACAAACAACTGGCAAATTAATCTGAATTTTTGTTTTGTTTTGTTTTTAAATTTGAAGAACTCAATCTCTCAGATTTAGCTTGCATTTAGAATTTTGTATAATCTTATAACACAACCAATCAATTATTCCTATCAAATGTAGCATTGCAAAATCTTAAATTCACAATTTAGCTTCTTCCAATTCCTGAAAGCATGTTCTGTCGTTTTTTTTTTCCTTCATCGAATTTCTCATGTGAGCTCGACACTTAACATGCACTAGTGTGGATTAGTTTCTGCTCGCAAACAGACTTCTCTCTTTTCTTCTCATTTTTATCTGCCAAAATTGTTTCTGTTCTGCGGTGTAAATTGAATAGACAACAGTCTAGCAAATTTCTTTATACTAAAAGTTTAGCCAATCTTCATCAATTTGGGACTTTAACTTTAACTTTAACACATACGCACACACATGCACAGCTCTCGCGTGCAGAAGGTAGGTCTCAGCAACAATGATTCGTCACAGGCTGGCCATTTCCTGTGGTCGATCATGAGCTGGTCCCTCCCATGCACACGAGGACAGCACATTCTAATTTTATTTATTTATCTTCTAGAAGCAAGTTGCATTTCTTTACCACTTGATTTGCATATTTTAACTTTAGTGTAACACAAATTGAGCTCTAGTCATTTGTAATTTGGGCATACAAACAGCATTGTCATACTTCTTGGATGGACAAGACTTCTAATAATCTAAAAAAATTCTAATAATCTGACAATGACATGTTTTGCTGTCATATGGGCATCTATCCTTTCTTTCTCTGTATGAGCATAAGCGGTCAAAGAGGAGGAAGCTTGTCATGCTAAAAATTTGGCTTTTCCTCTGCCCCTTCCTGCACCCTTTGGTTGATATTGCTTTGCAGAACGACACTCTCGTGCAAAGTGTCCTCGTCTCCCACAGTTCCAACAGTTGTCTGAATCTGATGGGGGTTTTGATTTGAATGGTTGACCTTTCAACAGATTACTAGCCTGTTTTATTGCCGTGGATCAACGCTAGAACTGCTTTTTAGTCAATTTATCCTACCAGTCACACACTCAATCACACTAACTCCAGCGCTTTTTTAGGCCTCATGGCTCGGACAAACCAAAGCCGTATCTCATAGCTCGGACAAACCAAAGCCGTATCTCATAGCTCGGATAAACCAAAGCCGTATCTCATAGCTCGGATAAACCAAAGCCGTATCTCATAGCTCGGACAAACCAAAGCCGTATCTCATAGCTCGGATAAACCAAAGCCGTATCTCATGGCTCGGACAAACCAAAGCCGTATCTCTCGTGCACACAACTTAAGGCCTTTAACTTACTTGTTCCCTTGGTTCGTTGCACTGCCGGGTCCCGTCAATCCACCTCTGTCAGACGAAGGCAGACCTAAGATGCTGGCCCAGCGAAGAATTCTCTTCCCAGGACTTTCTTCTCCAGGTCCTCTTAATGGACACTGGCTTGTCGACAATGCAGCACGTCCTCCTTCGTCAGCCAGATAGCGGGTATGAGGGATCCCGGGTTTCGGCACCAAAATGTTAGAGATTTGCTCACTCAAACAATATTTTGCAAGAACCACACGGGAGACAAGTAAGTCCTTTTTGGACACCTGCAGGTGGAGAGTTCACTCGCTCCAGAATGAAGTCTGAACCCTCGTCCCTGCGAGGGGATATTTATTAAGAGAAACAGAGTGGGGGTTTGGGTAAACTGGCTAAAGCCCTTGTCCTCTAGTCTAAACATGTCAGGGGATGTTTTACGACCTTGTGATAAGGAGGACAAGGTAAGGTATTTATTACCTGTTGCATTCCAACATAATCCTATGATAAAGATAACCTGGAAAACCCTAACAGTACGGGACACACGTCGAAAGGGTCAACTCATTCACCCTCCTAGGCGTGTACATCTCTGACGACGTCTCCTGAACCGTCAACACCACGGCAGTAGTCAAAAAAGCACAACAGCGACTCCACTTCCTGAGAGGAATTAACATCTTGAGATGCAGGTGCTGGCGACCTTCTACTGAACAACCATTGAGAGCATCCTAATGTACTGCATCACGGTGTAGGACGCTAGGTGCACCGTCGCAAACATGACAGCGATGCAGATTGATTAACACCGCTCAGAGAATCACGGGCTGCCCTCTCCCATCCCTGAAAGACATCACCAACATGCACTACCTCAGCAGAGCGACGAACATTGGCGCTGACCCAACACACCCCAGACATCATATCTTCGAACTATTGCCCTCAGGACGTCACTTTAGAACTCACAAAACCCGCACAAACAGACTCAAGAACAGCTTCTTCCCCAGACCCACAAGTCCTCTGAACAACAGCAAAAACAAATAAACCAAAAACGTGCCAACGCACTTCTGTTACCATCTATTCTGCTCTTTACGAAACCTACAGTGGTACCTCTACTTACGAACGCTTATACTTAAAAACCTTTTGAGAAACGAACCGGAGCCTCACCAATTTTTGAATTCCGAACTGACGCATCATCCCCCCCCCACACACACACCTTGTCTCTTTTGCGCTGCCATTTCCTGTTCATCTCGCTGCGTTAGCCAAAAACAAAAGTAGTTGAGTCCGCCTCCCAAGACTATTGATAGAAATTCGAAATCATAAAGGAGCATGGCGAATACATGCATATTGTCGAGCTCGCAATGGAGTATGGCCCGTGTTGTATCAAGTACGTATCCCCTGCTCCAGATCCTGGAACCAATTACTATATTTTCCGCACCATAAGGCACACTTAAAAGCCTTTAATTTTCTCAAAAACCGAAGGTGTGCCTATTAATAAGGTTTTTTAATAAGGTGCACTTAAAAGCCTTTAATTTTCTCAAAAATCAAAGGTGTGCCTTTTAATAAGGTGCACTTTTTATGTGGACCAAATTCTAAAATCTGTAAATGTTGTGTGGCTGCCGTGTTTAGTGTGCAGTGTGAGTCCAATATGTAGACATAACTGTCACGCTCCTGCGCTGCGGCCACACCCACCTATCAAGCTAATCGCTCGCACCTGCCTATACCCGTTTGACAGCTCTTATTTAAACACCGTGAACCCCGCTCCAGCAAGGTGACTTCTGTACAAACTTGACTCTAATAGTAATGTCATCCCAACCTTTATTTTCACATCACATCAATGATGCACCCCCACAATTTAACTCAACTGGGCATGTGTGGGAAGTATCATTTCTGTAAGCAACATGTAAACATTGTCCTGCACATTTTTTTCCCAACACTGTCTATGGAAAAAAATAAACATCACTTTTACATCATAGCGCAATATGGAAAAGGCAGTAATATAATCCTGCACATTTTTCCCAGCACTGTCTGTGGAAAAAATTAAACATCACTTTTACATCATAGGGCAATATGGAAAAGGCAGTAATATAATCCTTGCCAGGCTGTTTGTTTTTGCTCACCTCTGTGAATGTACAGTATGGTCTGTGACAGCAACACAACCTGTATCGTCAGTATTCTGTCAGGGTCTCTGGGAGTTTTCCTTTCTTTCCACAGGTGGCATCCGTGAGCAGGGTAGCTGAGGATCCACAGGTGCCACTGATCAGGCTCATCATGGGGAGGCTCTTAAGGAGCTTGCGGTCAACAACTCGTCGCCTGAGTGTTAGACGATGTTGGTCACCTCTGCAGCTATTGAAACCACGTTCCCTAACCTGCTCGACTACTCCACGACTCCTGGTTCTCCGGTCGGCCCGTTCGTCCTCCGCCGCGTACCATCGAACATTCTGACTGAGTGATTTTGTCTTTCAGCTCCTGGACCCCGCTCGCAGATCTCCGCCAAGATCCACTTCTCTCTGGCGACGCTTCACGCCCTCCCCCATTAAGGAACCAGCCCGGCCACTCCTGTTTTGGAACCCGGCTCAACTACCGACCGTATCTCAATAAATCCTTAACGATCACTTTGGTCTCTGAGTTCGTTCTGCATGTGGGTCAAAACAATCGCCCGCACCATGACATATTCCTGCTTAATTATTAATAAAAAATAATGAAAAAGAAATCAGACAGTCACATTGGAGCAACAGATTTTCACAGTAGACGATGCAAAAACCTTCACATATTATATATGACTTACTACTGTAGTGAATCCAAAGGTCACCAAAACAAAGCATTATTCTGCATTACTGATATTTTTTGTGATAATTTGTTATTGACTTGTTAAATCAACATTTCTTTGTCACGCAGATTTTAATGGAGTACCAGGCTGAGCAAAGGCAAAAAAAAAAAAAACCTCAAAGAAATGTTTCACTGGTTGACACAAAATTTGGTGGACTTTATAACCATACACCGAAAAGTCTGCTATGTTGGTTTGAAGTAACCATTTTAGTGTAATTACCAGGGCTCATACTTGTATCAATGTGACTAGGAATCGTACCTTGGTGAATTCCAAACAATTCAGAGGTTTCCAAGACTGATGGGCTACGCTAAATTACAAAGCTTTTTTGGACCATTTTTAATATGGGCAGAGCATAGCCACGGTTGATGCTTTCAAGATTTGGCCATAAAAAATCGGGAGTGTGAGAGCCCTTTCAATGATGCCTGCTGGTTTAATTTTGCCTCTTTCCCACTGTAGAATGTTTGGAGGAAAAAATATTGCTGTTGATGTAGCCTTGAACATTGTAAAAGGTAAACATAATTGAATCACATTCAAATTCAAACAAAGGTACAAACAAAACTCTTAGATAATCATTTTATCTTGAACAGATACCCACTGCTAGAATTCCTGAACACATTTCTTCCTGACCTGTCCAATTTCCTTTGCTCCAGATCCTTTATTCAAACTTGATCAAGTTGATCACTGATCAAAAACATCCAAGGAGTCTGTCAGCTTCTTGATCTGTTGACGATTAACTTTTTGTGCGGCAACAACCACAGCCTTCTCAGACTGCACTGTTTTTGTTCAGTGTAGATTCCCGTTGAGGAAGGTGCTAAGAGTTCTCTTCAGAGTTTAGGTCTGGTGAGGAAGAGGGCCACGTCATTATTCTATCATCTTTAAGGCCTGTATCGGCGAGCCGCACAGTGGAGTACAGTAATCCCTCGCTACATCGCGGTTCATTTATCGCCGCTTCAGTACATCGCAGATCCCCCCCCCAAAAAAATCCCAAATTCAAAATAAAAATTCTAAATTGAAAAATTATGGCACGAAAGTTGCCCGCACGCCAGCAGAAGGCAGGGAGTACCCATACAATTGCAGTACGTACACTTGTATCATGTTATGAAAAAAGTTATTATGATAAGACATATTTACCATATTGGACCTTGTTATAAAAAAATGTTATAATAATAAAATAGTTCTAAAAACATGTTTACACTATTCACACTTGTACCTTGTTGAAAAAAGTTGTGACAATAAGACTTCTAAAATCATATTTACAGTATGTATACTTTACCTATATGTATGTGTTAGAGATTCGCTCACTCCAATTTATTTTGCAAGAACCACACGGGAGACAAGCAAGTCCTTTTAGACACCTGCAGGTGGAGAGTTTACCCGTTGAAGGAATGAAGTCTAAACTCTCCCTCCTGCAAGGGCATATTTATTAAGAGAAACAGAGTGGGGGTAAGAGTAGGCTGAATAGGAAGCCCTTGTCCTCTAGTCAAAACATATCAGGGGGTGTTTTACGACCTTGTGTAGGATGGGACAAGCTAGTTTATTTATTACCGGTTGCATTCCAACAATCATACGATAAGGATAATCTGAAAAACCCTGACATCTCCCTCCTGTTTTATCATATGATTATGCCACCCCATCCAACAAAGGCAAGCAAGAAAATATAACGAAGAAAGAAGAATAGTAAAAATAAAAAACAACAAACAATGATCGCAACAATTTCCAGTGAAGATGAGGTTTTCCCTCAATACCCCAGATCAAACTCATTGTGTAAGCGAAAAACCTGCCAGCCAGATGTTATTAGCAGGAAAAGTCTATTCCTGCATTCTAGCGACCAGAATGCTATCAATAAAAAAAAGAAAAAGAAAAACACAAAAACAGTACATCATTGAATCCATGACTTGCGAAGCATTTTTGATGGTCAAATCAACAAGTTTCTGTAAAACACGCTCAACAGAACAGCATCAACGCAATCCACGTTTCATTATCATTATCACATCTGTCACGTCTAAGAAGTTGTACGTATATGTACTCGTGGTATCGTCAGCTGATGATGTTCTTGTCTGTAGGTGTGGTCTGTCACTCACACTGGCACACACACTCGTGTCCAGTTAGCAGGCAGCATCGGACAACTCTTGTGACCACAAAACCACGATCCGTTCTGAACAGGCACGTGCACTCATAGGATGCAGGTGAGGCAGTGCTTCTGAACTTCTGGACGAAGTAGGTCCCGTCCGATGGTGCAGCCAGGTTGGTAGTAGAGCCCTTACACCTTGAAAACGGCTCTCTCATCCTGGCACACAGCGGCGATGTCCAAACTTCCCATCCAGTTTCCTCCGTCTGCAAGTCCAGAGCGGGATGGGTCGGCAACACTGATTGTGACAGCTCGGTGTTGATATCCAACTCCTGGATGACGTGTCCCTGTAAAACAATGCTCTAGACTTTCTTGCTACGTTTCACACAATAATAATGATGAGTAAATCATCAGATACCTCTCGTGCATACACTCCAACAAACGTTAAGTAGATGTGAGATAACTTGCATGAAGTCTACTTAACCAAACATGGAGTAAATATGGGATAACTTAAAAACTATCCCGGTCAACAACAATTCATACATAGAAACTACAAGGTATAATAGAGAAATAACTTCTCTTTAGCTAGACAAAGAACAAAGGTGTTCTGTTCATAACTAGTGAGGGCCTCTCACAGATAAGACAAGGAAGGGAGTATAAGAACTCCCTAAAGCCTGGCAGATATGTGGGCCTTGAGCGAAGGTATGAGACCTCTGGTTCAGGCCGGCCAGCGCTTCCACAAAACTAATTATCCTAACATTTCCGACATGTTTATCACTTATTTGCTCAAATTCACACATCACCGTAAACAACCCCTTTTCTCGACTCTCAGTCGTCGGATCACATTCATGAGGACAAATACGTTTACACCAAAGGATAAGCGTTGCGATGTCATCATTCAGAATCCCACGGATCTGGGAAAAGTCTGGTAACACAGATGCAGGAATTTTTCCATCAACATCATCATGTTGCCGCTCAGACATTAGGTATAAATGAGCAATCTCGTCCTCCATGGGCGATGTTACTGTAGTGACGAGACGATTAAACAGAGCACGAAGACATGGCATGCAACATCCATACAAGGTGAGCATAGCAGCAAACACTGCAACTGATGGTAAAATTGAGGACACAAGGGCGTTATACTTCCCAAAAGCAGTCATCCACTTGTAGTGCCCTTTCATCCTTGTTTTGAGGGATTGCAGGCCTGCAATCGCCTCTGTCAGGTTCCCATCGGGGGCGGTGTTGTTGGGGATGAAGGTGCAGCATTGTTCTCCAAACATTGCGCAGACCCCTCCTTTCTGAGACAACAACATATCATGAGCATTGTGGTTCTGGATCGACATTAGGGAAGGTGTGGCTAGCTGTTCTTGCACTGCCTCGAGCCCCGCTTGTGTCCGTCTGCCCAATTTCTGCATGTTGTAATGGATGTAATTTATCCTGTCTACGTTCTTGTTCATCGTTCACCAGCAGCAAATGGAGGACTCCCATCCCGCTGCAATTTGGTCATTTAATTCTAATTAATCAGGAACTCCTCTAGGGACTCCAATTGCATCAATTTCGGTCAGATCATCGTCGCCTCTCAAATTTAAAGATATTTTGGTTTTTACCAGCTTTTAAAGGAGGAGGCCTACAGGAGCGGCGACCGGGACCTGTTCAAGCAGACCAGAAACACACTGAACCGAGAGGTCAGGAAAGCCAGGAGGTGTTACGGGGAGAGCCTGGAGAGACACCTCTCTGCCAATCCTGATCCCTCAACAGTGTGGAAAGGCCTGCAGAGCATCACGGGCTTCAAGAAACGAACCCCCCGTCCTGTGGAGAGCCCAAGGCTCGCTAACCAGCTAAACAGGTTCTACTGCAGGTTTGATCGGTCCTCCCACACAACGGGACTTCCTGCAGCACAATCCACATACTCACCTCCCCCCACAACTGCTCTGTCCACACCTCCATCACCGTGGTCACCGACTCTCTCTCTTGCAGAGGCCGCGCCCGCACTCCAGATTCGCGAGGAGGAAGTGCGCCAGATGTTCCGAAGACAAAAGATCAGGAAGGCACCGGGCCCAGACGGCGTGTCACCTTCCTGCTTGAAAGTTTGCGCTGAGCAGCTGGCGCCCACCTTTGCACGGATCTTCAATCGTTCCCTGGAGCTGTGTGAGGTGCCCGCGTGCTTCAAGAGCTCCACCATCGTTCCAGTGGCCAAGAAGCCCGCCATCACAGGTCTGAATGACTATAGACCTGTTGCACTGACATCTGTGGTCATGAAATCTTTCGAGAGGTTAGTGCTGAACCACCTGAAGGATGTCACGGGCCCCCTGCTGGACCCCCTCCAGTTTGCCTACCGGGCAAACAGGTCGGTGGATGATGCGGTCAACATGGGTCTGCACTACATCCTGCAACACCTGGACACCCCAGGAAAGTACGCCAGGATCCTGTTTGTGGACTTCAGCTCGGCGTTCAACACCATCGCTCCTGACATCCTCCAACAGAAGCTCATCCAGCTCGCGGTGCCTGCCTCCACCTGTCAGTGGATCACCAGCTTCCTGACCAACAGGAGACAGCGTGTGAGGCTGGGGAGCATCACATCTGACACTCTGACTACCAACACTGGAGCCCCTCAGGGGTGCGTCCTCTCCCCACTGCTCTTCTCCCTCTACACCAACGATTTCTCCGCAAGTGACTCTTCTGTGAAGCTCCTGAAGTATGCAGACGACACCACTCTCATCGGACTGATCCAGAACGGTGATGAGACTGCATACAGACAGGAGGTGGAGCGGCTGGTCCACTGGTGCAGCCAAAACCACCTGGACCTGAACCCGCTCAAGACCGTGGAGATGACAGTGGACTTCAGGCGAGGCCCTTCACCACTTTCACCCCTCACTATCCGCAGTAATACTATTCTCTCATCAGACACCTTCAAGTTCCTGGGAACCACAATCTCTCGGGACCTGAAATGGACCGGCCACATAGACTCTGTCCGGAAGAAGGCCCAGCAGAGGCTGTACTTCCTGAGACAGCTCAAGAAGTTCAACCTGCCGCGGGAGCTGCTGAAGACCTTCTACACTGCCATCATCCAGTCTGTCCTCTGCACCTCCATCACTGTCTGGTTTGGATCGGCCTCCAAACAAGACAAGCACAGACTGCAACGGACAATAAGGACTGCAGAAAAGATAATTGGAATCAACCTCCCATCTATTCAAGACTTGTACCTGACCAGGACCAGGAAACGTGCAAGTAACATCTCAACAGACCCTTCGCACCCAGGTTGCAGCCTGTTTGAACTACTCCCCTCCGGACGCCGTTATAGAGCTCTGTACACTAAAACCAGCAGACACAGAGACAGCTTCTTCCCCCAGGCTGTCGCTCTGATGAACTCACACCACTCTTAGAGTCTCAGAGTCATTACTGTGCAATAACATCCTGCTTTCCACACCTTTTTTGTTTACACTGTTTGTACTATGTGTCCTCTCTGCATCCATTGCAGCCTGGTCATCCTAGAAGAGGGACCCTCCCATCTGTGGACTTTTCTCAAGGTTTCTCATTTCCCATAGCTGGAGTTTTGAGTTTTCCCTTGCCCTCTTGGGAGTTTAAGATCTGGGGATGTTTGAGAATATCTTTCGTTCTTCACATGTGCTGAGTGTTGTTGTTAGTCACCTAAATGTTGAACAGAGGCTGTGATTTACCGAAGTCAAATTCCTTGTTTGGCACGCTCAAACATGGCGAATAAAAAACTCTTGAATCTCTTTTTTCCCAGATCTTGGCATGTTGATGTATATACAATTTCGCTTGACTACATTCTCTGAAAGCAATGGCTTCTTTTTTTTTTCTTTTTTCCCCTCAATGGATATTATATAGTCTGCTCTGTCACACATTTCACAATCCAGTAGATGTGACAGATTTCACACAATCTTTGGTCAATGGCAACAGTACAACATAAATAATCGGTCGCAAATCCATACATATGACATATTCAATTTTTCCTGTCTTTGCAGCTTGTTTTGCCATAAGCAATCAATTGTTTCCTTTTTTAGTTACTCTTATAGTTAGTTACCTGAAACAAATTATCCACATTCATTCTAGATATTCATCCCATTCTTTAACATCTACAGCGGTTGTTGACAAAGTACACATATAAACATCATACTTTCATGGCAGTCCAGATCCGACCCAGCAGATCATCCTGCAAAGGTCAAATTGATCTTTTAAATTGATACAATGCAGCATAATTTTTGGGGTGACCTACGTACGTATATAAGTTGCCCACTCATCTCTCGAAGGTTCTTGAAGGTAACAAAATGGCAACAAAGATAGCCACCCAACATGCAATAAAGTCATTGTTCCATTTTCTTGTTCCCGGTATTTCTCTAAGAGGTAAGGCTTCTTTTGGCTCACTTTCTGCGATTGAACGTTAACTCAAAAGAAATGACCCTTTTGTAATTTGCAAGGACCACCTCAACTGCTATTTTATTGGAAGTTGGTGTAGTTATCAAGATTCAACATGGCCCTTCCCCCTTGGAAGAACACCAGTGTTTCGTTTTCAATGCTCTTAATGAGAATGCGGTTTGTTCTTTTTGCCTTTTAAATATTTTTCTCATGTAATCTGCCAAATTTTAATCATCCTTAGTTTCCCACTTGGTTTCAAAACATGGTAATCGATAGTGTCACCCAAACAATTTTTATACGGCGTTAAACCCACAGTACTTGTAATATTTATGTACAGTTCATCCAACATTTTGTCCATGATCTTCCAGTTTTTTTTTTTTTTTAAGCACATCTTTTTGAAAATGTTTTGAACATGAATCAAATCCATATGTTGTATAAAGCTGACGGACCTGCACCACTATCCCTCCTCTTGAGCCATGTGACACGCACCATGGCTCAATATTGCTGCCCATTTGCATAGGTTCTTTGGTAGGATAGGTCTGTCTTCTGGTCATTTATAGATGCCATTCTCTAATCTTGCCCCTCTTTTCGTCCATAATTGAATTTGGACGAATTGTCCATATGGACTTTGTCGCTGCACATCTTTAAAAATGTTTCAGTGATTTAATCTGCTTCTTGTGTATACAAAATTTGAAGTGTCTTTTGCGCTGCAGCTTTGTGGTTCTGTCTGCAAGCTCGTTACCTCTTGACACCTTATCAGTCTCGTGTGTGTGTGTACTGCACACGTGCATATAGCTACTTTTTGTGGCAATTGGACTGTTTTCACAACTAGCTTAGCAAGTAAATGGATGGCCTCCCCGAATGGAGAGCGACTCAGCTAGCAAATGATTAGACATTTTCACTTTCTTGTAGTTTCTTTAGTTACTTTTCAATCGTTTTCTCATTGTTTATCACAAGAATCTTAGAAATTTGAATACAAGTCAAAATGTATGTTTTATTTTACTCAATTGTATGATTTAGAGCAGGGGTGTCCAAGTCCAGTCCTCGAGGGCCGCATTCCTACATGTTTTCCAAGTTTCCCTCGTTAAACACACCTGTGCAGGAGCCTGATCATTGAATCAAGTGTGTTCAACGAGGGAAACTTGGAAAACATGGAGGAATGCGGCCCTCAAGGACTGGACTTGGACACCCCTGATTTGGAGAATCCATACGTATGTAGTAAAGTGTTGTATTACTACATATGATTTCATCATCATTTAATTTGTCTTTCTTTCCAAAACGCTTCTTAATTTCTCAGTTCACACATCTTCTACATGTGTTACTGGTTCTCCAGTTTTTTTCTCTAGTTAATTATCAATCCAAAAGCTACGTTTTCTCTTTAGCATTCAACCTGCTCAAAATCACTCTTTCATCAAAGTCGCTCTACTACCTACTAATTTTCTATAGTAGTCGCCAACGACTTCAACCATTCAACCTTTCATTCAGGCAATCATTCATCAATGCTCATCATATGCATCTCACACAGTCTCCAAAAAGGAGTCTTCCTATCACATTGGTCCCAATTCATCCAAGCTCACCACACAACATTCATATATCATTTTCAACTCAAGTTTCCTGGTAGAACAATCCACCAATTCAAAAAAAAAAATTAACTAAAACAAACAACTGGCAAATTAATCTGAATTTTTTCTTTGTTTTTAAATTTGAAGAACTCAATCTCTCAGATTTAGCTTACATTTAGAATTTTGTACAATCTTATAACACAACCAATCAATTACTCCTATTAAATGTAGCGTTGCAAAATCTTAAATTCACAATTTAGCTTCTTCCAATTCCTGAAAGCATGTTCTGTTGTGTTTTTTTTTTCTTCTTCGAATTTCTCATGTGGGCTCGACACTTAACATGCACTAGTGTGGATTAGTTTCTGCTCGCAAACAGATTTCTCTCTTTTCCTCTCATTTTTATCTGTCAAAATTGTTTCTGTTCTGCAGTGTAAATTGAATAGATTACAGTCTAGCAAATTTCTTTATACTAAAAGTTTAGCCAATCTTCATCAATTTAACGCATACGCACACACATGCACAGACAGATAGCGGGTATGAGGGATCCCGGGTTTCGGCACCAAAATGTTAGAGATTCGCTCACTCCAACTTATTTTGCAAGAACCACACGGGAGACAAGCAAGTCCTTTTCGACACCTGCAGCTGGAGAGTTCACCCGTTGAAGGAATGAAGTCTAAACTCTCCCTCCTGCAAGGGCATATTTATTACGAGAAACAGAGTGGGGGTAAGAGTAGGCTGAATAGGAAGCCCTTGTCCTCTAGTCAAAACATATCAGGGGCTGTTTTACGACCTTGTTTATTTATTAGCGATTGCATTCCAACATAATCATACGATAAGGATAATCTGAAAAACCCCGACAGTATGTAAATGTATATCTACATGTTACACACACGTATTATATCTATATTACCTATACATTATTTTCTGTATCTCATTTATACTATTAATATAGTATTTACATGTTTCAAACTATTTTTAATGTTCTACTGATAACATATGCACTTATATGATTCAATATACATTTATTGATACACAAAAAATGTATGTATGTTAAAAATGAGAAGGTGACACTACTTTGCAGATTTTCACCTATCGCGGGTAGTCCTGGAACCAATTATCCATTATTACTGTACATCAGGGGTCTCAAACTCTAGTCCTCAGGGGCCACATTCCTACATGTTTTCCAAGTTTCCCTCTTTAAACACCTGATTCAAATGATCAGTTCATCCTCATGTTCTGCAGGAGCCTGATAATTGAATCAGGTGTGTTTAATGAGGGAAATTTGGAAAACATGTAGGAATGCGGCCCTCGAGGACTGGAGTTTGAGACCCCTGCTGTACATTGATGCATGCAATGGAGTATTTTCCTACATACAACTCATGGTCTTCTTGAAAGATGCAGATTTTTTCCTGTACCACTGCTTAAAGATAGTGTCTTTTAAAAGCTGGCAGTAGGTTAATTTTCATTTTCATTTTAGATTTAATTTTAAGCCCATCTTTAACTCAAAAAGGTCCAACCAGCCCATCTTTAATAATACCAGCTCATATTAGTACCCCATCTCCACATTATTGGCGTCTGATTTGAAGTGGAGCTCAATGGCCGTTACTGATCCAGGTGCGTACAGGCCCAGCTGTTCTGTCAAGAGTCACTCATCTCATCAGTCCGTAAGAATCTGTCTACTGATATTGCCTGGCCCAGTCTTGAGGTTTCACCATATACAGGACTGTCTCAGAAAATTAGAACATTGTGATGAAGTTCTTTATTTTCTGTAATGCAATTAAAAAAAACTAAAATGTCAAACATTCTGGATTCATTACAAATCAACTGAAATATTGCAATCCTTTTATTACTTTAATAGTGCTGATTATGGCATACAGCTTAAGAAAACTCAAATATCCCATCTCAAAATATTAGAATCTCAGACCAAGTAAAAAAAAAAAAGATTTAAAACAGCAAAACAAAATCAAACATTTGAAAATGTCCATTAATGCACTCAGTAGTTGGTTGGGAATCATTTTGCATGGATTACTGCAACCAATGCGGCATGGCATGGAGGCAATCAACCTGTGGCATTGCTGAGGTGTTATGGATGGCCAGGATGCTTCAATAGCGGCCTTTAGCTCATTTGCATTGTTGAGTCTGGTGTCTTTCATCTTCTTCTTCACAATACCCCACAAATTCTCTAATGGGGTTCAGGTCACGGGAATTGGCAGGCCAATCGAGGACAGTAATGCCATGGTCAGTACACCATTTACTGGTGGTTTTGGCACTGTGGGCAGGTGCCAGATAATGCTGGAAAATGAAATCATCATCTCCATAGAGCTTTTCAGCAGACGGAAGCATGTAGTGCTCTAAAATCTGCATTTACTCTGGACGATGAAACACAGTGGACCAACACCAGCAGCTGACATGGCTCCCCAAACCATCGCTGAGTGTGGGAACTTCACACTAGATTTCAAGCAACTTGGATTTCGCTCCTCTCCAGCCTTTCTCCAGACTCTGGCACCTTGACTTCCAAATGAAATACAAAACTTGCTTTCGTCTGAAAAGAGGACTTTGGACCACTCTGCAACTGTCCAGTGCTTCTTTTCCATAGCCCAAGTCAGACGCTTCTTCTGTTGTCTTGAGTTCAGAAGTGGCTTGACCTTGGGAATACGGCTATTGTAGCCCATTTCCCGTACACGTCTGTAAACAGTGGCTTTTGATACCTTGACTCCAGGTTCAGTCCACTGTCTTTGAAGCTCGCCCAAAATCTGGAAGCAACTCTTCTTCACAAGGCTGCGGTCATCTCTCTTGGTTGTGCAGCATTTCCTGCCACATTTCCCCCTTCCAACAGACTTTTTGTGGATGTGCTTTGAAACTGCAATCTGTGAACAGCTTGCTCTTTGAGAATTGTATTGTGTATCTTACCCTCCTGATGGAGGGTGTGAATGATGGTCCTTTGGACAGCAGTCAGATCAGCAGTCTTCCCCATACTTGTCATTTTGTTTACTGAACCAAGCTGAGTGTTTTTCAAGGCTCAGGAAACCCTTGCAGGTGTTTCGAGCTAATTAGACGATTCAAGTGATTAGTTGAATACCCTACTAGTATACTTTTTCATGATATTCTAATATTTTGAGATAGGATATTTGAGGTTTCTTAAGCTGCATGCCATAATCAGCAAAATTAAAATAATAAAAGTCTTGCAATTTTTCAGTTGATTTGTAATGGATCCAGAATGTATGACATTTTTGGTTTTTTAATTGCCTTACAGAAAATAAAGAACTTTATACTATTCTAATTTTCTGAGACAGTCCTGTATGTCTTGTTCAGTGGTCAGGTGTCAGCCTTCCGCACCCTGGCCGTGACTCTGAGCACTAAACACCTGGTACTTCTGGGCACTCCAGGTACATTGAAGTTCCGCGATATGGTAGCACTGGTTCCTGGTAATTTCATATTTGAGTCTTTTCAAATCTTTGGCTGTTAATTTGCGTCTTTTTTTCCCAAACATGTTTCCTGCAACATTGTTGACAATTTGCAATGAAATGTTTGATGGTTCTGTGATCACGCTCCGATATCCAAGCAATTTCAAGATTGCTGCAACCCCCAAAAAACTTTTTACAAGTTTTGACTTTTTAGAGTGCTGCAACCCCAAAAGAATTTGTACAAGTTTGAACTTTTCGGAGTCATTTAAATATCCTTTTCCCCCCATTTTGCTTGAGAAAAACAAGCTGCCTAATAATTATTCACACTGTGATATAGGGTGTTGCTCTCCTTAGGCCCTACCATTCCTCATTACATAAATAAACGTCACTTGATATGCTTGTATTGATTAAGTATTCAAGATTATACAGAATGGAGTTGGAAAATATGCGTAAAAATGATCATATGTTCAAAATACACACTTGCGTAATAATTGTGTTCACAGTGTACATACGTACAATATACAAGTAATGCAGACCTTTATCTGAGAAGGGAAAAACAGCTATGCTACGGATCTTGGAGTCACTCCAGAATGTGACAAGCTGACTAATTTATTTGCAATTGTCCAATCTAATTGTGTTGTTCAGTGTGTAATTAGCATTTAAAAGGTTAAGTACATCAGAGGAAAGTGGCCCACTAATGCTTGAGGGAGCTGACACTATCAAGGTGCTCATTGCACACTGAAATTGTGATACTTTTTTCTTTCAATTTATTTACCGTATTTTCCGCACTATTAGGTGAATTTAAAAACTTTAAATTTACAGTGCGCCTTATAATGCAGAGCGCCTTATATATGGATCAATTGATGAATTTGTTTCAGTATGTTTTAGTACAACTAGTAAATTACAAGGTCGCATCGCTTCCCAGCATTACGGCAACCGTAGTCAGGGGAGTCACTGAATAGCTGTTGTCCCTGTGAGGCTATTTCATTTCAAAATAGGCTGTTCCGTTAATGTAATTTTGTACGTTTATGAATCAATATCCAACGGAATCGTAAATAAGCAGCACCAATGTGTTAAATCAGTCTTTAGTCGGTTCTGATCACTTTTAAGGGAGAGAGTTTAAGAAACGTGATTGTTTATAGGGGGCCGCCATGATACTTTGCTGAGGCTCATGGGAGTCTGCGAGCTAAGGCTCATGGGAGTTTGTGGGTGGCTAATACTATAATGATAGCTGCTATACGCACGAGGTTATTTCATTTCAAAATAGGCTTCTCCGTTAATGTTTTGAGTAAATTTACGGCTCGATATGGAAGGGAAACATAAGTAAACAGTACCAATGTGTTGGATCAAACTTTAGTCGGTTCCGATCACTTTTATAGGAGATAGTTTGAGAAACGCGATTGTTTACTGAAGGCTCATTGGTTATTGGCAAGTGGATGCATCCTGCAACCCTAGTCCTCAGTTTGTTGCAGTATAGCTTCTATTTTATGCGCCTTTTAATCCGGTGTTTCTAAAATAAAAAATTCATTGAGGGTGCGCCTTATAATCCAGTGAGCTTTATGGTGTGAAAAATACGGTACTCCTTCGTAAAAACCAAACAAACAAAATACAAATCCTTGTGGTGACTGAAGTGTAAGAAGCTCTCACAATCTCAAGCATGCTGACAATCTGGTGTAATAATCCATCTAACTCCCAATTATCAAGATCACACAGGCAATCTAAATCACTTAATTGGTGGGATTGCAGTGTTCATGCTCATTATCGCATCCAAAATCTGTTGATGAAACAAAGAATTTGAGTTAAAAAAAACTTTGACTGCACATCACATTCAATGAGAGGTGTGACAAAATGTAATTGGTACAATGTTGAAAACTGTTCAAGATCAAGATTTTCATTTTATAAAATTATATTATTTGATAGAATCCTTGTGAAGGATAGCTAAATGTTTCTGGTTGTCACAAAACTGTCTAAAACGAACCTGAATTAGTTTAATAGATTTTTTCAGACAGTAAGCAAAATTACCAACAAAGCATTGAATAGAAGTATCATTTAAAGGGGAAGTCAACTCCAAACTTTTCTATGTAATAATGTAATTTGCAGCCCAATAGTTAAAACATGGTGTTATGGTTGTTTTGTTTGTGGAAGATGAATTAAACAGGCAAAAGCTGCCTTTTTATCCGTCTAAGGGGCAGACATTTTACTACTTGCCGTCGACTAAAATGGACATCACAGTTGCCAGGCTACAGGTCCCAACCAATCACTGCTCCCCAGTTTTCTGAAGCTAAAACGGAAATGGCTCGCCAGCCGTAATCTTCAATGGACTGCTTTAAACAGTAAAAAAGAACAGGAAAAAAGGCAATGTAGAGCAGGAGTACAGGGGGAATCTCAGAAAACTGTATTTGTTTTCCAAAAAAGAAGACTAGAGCGGTAATTAAAAAAAAGTCATAATTGACAAACAAAATCAAGTGAACACAGAACAGAAGGGGCAGACTCACCGCCACATTCGACAAGACAGAGCGTATGCAACACATGACAATAGCCAGAGAAAAAAAAAAGAGAAATACATACAAACTAACCAGACATTCAGCTACACCTTGAAGTTGTTAAAAACAATGATCGAATAATCGACGATAACATTTTCCCTCTCCACTCCCATCCTGCCCAACAATTAAATTTTTAGTAGAAACTCAAGAAACACAGTCAAAAAAAATTCAAAATTCAGTATTCCTTAATATATCATATTAACTGTAACGTGATGGAATTAAATGAAAATAAGTACACCGGACAATAAGTCTGTCAGCCACTTTCAAAATGACCTTTCAGCAACACATACTTTAATTTAACAAAGACTTTGCACATGACTAAAAACTCATCAAACCCATTCATATCTAAGGTCATCAACTGCACTGAGTCAATGTAGTGATTTAAAATAATTGGCTCATGTGAGCAACTGTGTAACAATTGCCGTGTACGTTGGATGGCATTTTGCCCATATTCCTCATTCAAACCTGTTTGCATTTGTCATGACAAAATTTAATTAGAGTCAATATTTTATTAGTGTGAAGGCGAAGCCCTTCACACTTATGTTATTCTACCCCATTCCTTTCTTCTTCTTCTTCTATTTTATTCTCCTCACGTTTTTGTCCTGCTAGTACTTACACATAATTCATCTGATTTACTTCTATCCACGTTGGACGTATTCCAAATATTCACGTGAGGAGAGTTTGGATTTTTCTATTTCCAAAATTTTTCCGTTTTCGCTAAATTCGCAAATTTCCAGCAGAATTTTCCCCATTCATTCTTACTGGCACATTCAACATTTCACATTTACATTGTTCCTGTTTGAAATTCACATCATTCAGGTCATTCAAAACACATTGGGAGGATTGTCAACATTCCCAAGATTGCCACTATTAAAAAACTTCACATTTTCGCAAAATACATTCATAATTTTGCAAAATTTCCTTTTTTCCTTCTAATTTCTACATCTTTCAATCGATTCAACCCGTTCCAACTTTAAACTCTTCATCTTGTGCCTACCTATTCCAAAACTTCCCACTTACCAAAATGTAAACATTCTCAATTTTGAAATTCACGCAAAGTTATACAAAATTTCATTTTACCTTCTAATTTCTACATTATTTGACCGATTCAATCCATTCCAACTTTAAACTGTTCACCTTATGCTTACCATATTCACCCCCTTTCACCCCCACCCCCACTTCCACTATGCTTATCTAATTCACCACTTAACCCCCACTTCCACAGTGTGGCGGTCATCTTGGAGTGACCCCAGAATGAATACAAACTGAACTGGAAATGCCCCAGAATAAACGGGAAGTGCTCCAAAAGGAACAGGAAGTACTCCATCATGAACAGGAAGTGAACCAGAAGTGCCCAAATCTTAACAGGAAGTGAGCCGGATGTGCCCCAAATCCAAATTCCGCAAACAAACCGAAAGTGACCTCAATTGAACCAGAAGTGCCCCAAATAAACCGGAAGTGACCTGTATTGAACTGAAAATTACATCACTTGGAACCGGAAGTGCCCCCAAACAAACAGGAAGTTCCACAAATGAACCGGAAGTGACCTTAATTGAACCGGAACTGCCCCCAAACAAACCGAAAGTGCCTCAGATTTTGTTCCTCCCTTCTAATTTCTCAATTTTTCAATTTATTCAAACCGATCCAACTTATAACATCTTATGCTTACCTATTCCATAACTTCCCACCTACCAAAAATTCAAAATGTTCAACTTTAAAATTCACGTCGAATTTGACATTTTGTTTTTCCCTTCTAATTCCTACATTAATTGACTGATTCAACCCGTTCCAACTTTAAACATCATTCTGTAGCATTCCCCAAGTATTTATTCAGCTTCTTTGACTTCACATGCAATTTCTCCAGAAATTGCAAATTCTAGTTAATGATGTCATTCATATTTATGACCAGTGTGTGATCAAAGTTGCAGTTAACTGTCAGAGTTCACAATTTGTACTTCAGCAGATCAGACATTATACAAAATTTGGTTGAAATTGGATTGATAAAGATCACACCTGTAAGTCCAAAGTCCTACAGAGAAGCAGTAAAGCACAGAATTTCCATTGCGCTTGAACCTGCAAATTAGCAAATGACAGCAATTAGTGTTCAGCACTTATTGTTGTATTCTTGGGACCGTGTTTTTTCTTTTACATATTTGCTTCTGCAAAGGAGGCCGTTTTCAAGTCACATAATGAAAGTTTATGTAACAGTAGGACTTACCACATCTGCAGTCCTGAAGTTAAATAATCTACCCATGAGGAAAGAAGTGAGACATTAAAGACATTTGTTTTGTTTCTAGTTCTGCCTTCTTCATTCTCTCCAAAAACCTCAGCGCAGACACCCAACAGACATCTGTAATGTAAAAGGCAAGATATGTGGCACAGAGGAAAGGCAGTTTATTTCTGATGGTCTGTTGGTGGTGAGCAGATGTGTGATATAACAAAATAGAAAACAAAAAAATAGATTTTCACAGATCTGGCAACAAGTCCCGAATGTGTTTGTCTCTGAAATGCATCGAGATAAGCTTATATTCAAATATTCACACTGAATGCTGCAGTTTTGCCTCATCTATTTAAAGTTATATTTTGCAAAACCCCCTGGAAGGTAGAAATCATTAAGGGGAAAAAAGTCACATTGCGAGTGATAAAGATCTTAGGCTTACAGTACAAGAATGCGATATGCACTAGTGGGAAACCAATATACACACTGAGTGGTGCTCACTCTAACTTGTTTGCAAAAACCACACGGGAGACAGTATGCCCTTTTAGCACTTGCAAGTGGAGAAAACGTTCATCACTGTAGATACCGAGATGTTCGAACGTAGCCTGCCTTTGGTCGAGAGAAAGAGGGTGGGGGTGACAGGTTTGGTGAACCCCCGGCGTCCAGTGAGATCAGAGCAGGGGGTGATTTACGATCTGATGTAAACAGAACAACTTTGATTGCTTCCTCTACAGCTGGTCAACCGGGGCAGAGGATGCAAGCACTTTATTTTACTGTTGAGAGAACAGGACAAGTTTGGTTAATCAAACTTGTTGTAGACTATGTTAGTCTACATTCTAATATAATCATACGATCATTATAATATATCAACCCTAACACTAACGAATGAGTTTAGTCTTGAATTCCAAACAACTTACTAGGTTTGAGCTGATAAAGGACAAACATTTAAAGTAGGTGTAGTTCTAATTATCCGAAACAGAACTAGTTGAAGCAGAACAACAATGACCTCCTTCTTGGTCATCAATGACTCTTGTGGTATCTCTTAAGATCTGCAAGCGCACGTCTTATGCCTTCTGGTACCCTTTCTCTTGTGTCGTCGGGTCTTTGATGTTTGTAGTACTCACACTCAGAAGATGCCCGTGGTGAGTTACTGCGTTGACCAACTTCGACTAAATTGCTTCATCGCATCTGTAGGAATACTGAAAAGCAGCGCGATGGGCAACTGTTGCAGCAAGGAGTCCCAAAGTGGTGAAGGGCCTCGCCTGAAGTCCACTGTCATCTCCACGGTCTTGAGCGGGTTCAGCTCCAGGTGGTTTTGGCTGCACATGTGGACCAGCCGCTCCACCTCCTGTCTGTACGCAGTCTCATCACCGTTCTGGATCAGTCCGATGAGAGTGGTGTCGTCTGCATACTTCAGGAGCTTCACAGGAGAGTCACCTGCGGAGAAATCGTTGGTGTAGAGAGAGAAGAGCAGTGGGGAGAGGACGCACACCTGAGGGGCTCCAGTATTGGTTGTCCGGGTGTCAGATGTGATGCACCCCAGCCTCACACGCTGTCTCCTGTTGGTCAGGAAGCTGGTGATCCACTGACAGGTGGAGGCAAGCACCGCGAGCTGGATGAGCTCCTGTTGGAGGATGTCAGGAGCGATGACGTTGAACGCCGAGCTGAAGTCCACAAACAGGATCCTGGCGTACGTTCTTGGGGTGTCCAGGTGTTGCAGAATGTGGTGCAGTCCCATGTTGACCTGTTTGCCCGACTGGAGGGGATCAAGCAGGGGGCCCGTGACATCCTTCAGGTGATTCAGCACTAACCTCTCGAAATATTTCATGACCACAGATGTCAGTGCGACAGGTCTATAGTCATTCAAACCTGTGATGGCGGGCTTCTTGGCCACTGGAACGATGGTGGAGCTCTTGAAGCACGAGGGCACCTCACGCAGCTCCAGGGAATGATTGAAGATCCGTGCTCAGCGCAGACTTTCAAGCAGGAAGGTGACACGCCATCTGGGCCCGGTGCCTTCCTGATCTTTTTTCTCCGGAACATCTGGCGCACTTCCGCCTCGCGGATCTGGAGTGCGGGCGCGGCCTCTGCAAGAGAGAGAGTCGGTGACCACGGTGATGGAGGTGTGGACAGAGGAGTTGTGGGGGGAGGTGAGTATGTAGATTGTGCTGCAGGAAGTCCCGTTGTGTGGGCGGACCGATCAAACCTGCAGTAGAACCTGTTTAGCTGGTTAGCAAGCCTTGGGCTCTCCACAGGACGAGGGGTTCGTTTCTTGAAGCCCGTGATGCTCTGCAGACCTTTCAGGATTGGCAGAGAGGTGTCTCTCCAGGCTCTCCCCGTAACACCTCCTGGCTTTCCTGACCTCTCGGTTCAGTGTGTTTCTGGTCTGCTTGAACAGGTCCCGGTCACCGCTCCTGTAGGCCTCCTCCTTGACTTTGCGCAGCCTCCTGAGGTTCGGTGTAAACCAAGGTTTGTCGCTGTTGTACGTGCAGAAGGTCTTAGTCTGCACACAAAGATCCTCACAAAAACTGATGTATGATGTGACAGTGTCAGTGAGTTCATGCAGGTCTGAAGTTGCAGCTTCAAAAACTCTCCAATCGGTGCAGTCAAAGCAGGCTTGGCGGTCCTGCCTTGACTGCACTGTCCACTTCCTCACAGTCCTCACCACAGGCTTAGAACTTTTTAGTTTTTGTCTGTAGGCCGGGATCAGATGAACTAGACAGTGGTCCGAGAGTCCTAAAGCTGCACGAGCCACAGAGTGGTATGCATCCTTAATTGCGGTGTAGCAGTGATCCAGTGTCTGTGCCCCTCTGGTGGTAAATGTTATGTGCTGTCTGTATCTGGGGAGTTCGTGTGCGAGGTTCGCCCTGTTAAGATCACCCAAAACAATGATTAGTGAATTTGGTAGAAGTTTCTCCATGTCTGTCACCTTTTTTGATGAAACTCTCAACTTTGGACTGAGTGACAGCAGCAAAGGTGCTGAAAGGTGGAGGTTGAGGGCAGGCAGATTGCAGAGATGGTGCTGGGGAGCCTGAGAGCTGAGACCGGATGGAAGTGATCTTGTCTTTGAAAACGACAAGGAACCTGTTGCATTGTTCTACTGTTGATTCTGTATATATTTCATTTTTGGGGTTAAGGAGGTGATTTACAGTGGTAAAAAGCTGCTTTGAATTTCCAGGACTGCTATTGATGATGTTTGAGTTGTAAATGGACCGGGCTTCTTTAAGGACTGCTGCATAGGCCTTCTGATGTTCCTTGTAGGCCAGCTTGTGTACCACCAGATCAGATGAATTAGCACACCTTTCAATGGCACGGCCAGCAGTTTTCATCCTGCGCAGTTCATCAGTGAACCAGGGGGCAGTGCGGGAGAAAGACACAGTCCTTGTCTTGAGAGGGACATGCATATCCAGGAGTCAGCGCAGGGAATGGTTGTAGTGTTCAACCAATTCAGTAGCTGAAGGAAGGTTGACCGAGGCCATGTGGAGGTCAGAAGGGGAGGGGGGGGGGGGCAGGAAATGTCCATGGAAATAACACTGTGGTCGGAGACACCCAGGTCATATACTGCCAGATTATTGATGGAGGGAGAGTCTGAGATGACCAGGTCTAAAGTGCGCCCCCTGGCGTGTGTGGGAGCATCATCATGCTGTGAGACAGTTCAACACATGAAGGAAATCAGCTGCCAGGGGGGAGGAGGGATTATCAATATGAATGTTCATTTCACCCAGTATTATATTATTGGAAGATAGAGAGCAGAGGGAGGTGAGAAGGTCATGAAACTCAGGGATGAACGATGGGTGTGGTTTGGGCGGCTGGTAAACAAGAACAGCATTGATCTTGGACGGAGGTTTTGATTTGAAGGCCAGATATTCAAAATAGGACACTTCAGGTAGAGACAGAGGAGACAGCTTGAGAGTGTCGCGGTGGATCACTGCCAGGCCACCACCTCAGCCAGTGCAGCGACCTCTCTGCAGGTAACTGTACCCAGGGGGAAAGGCTTCATTGAATGATGAAAAAACCTGAAATTGGTGCCAGGTCTCAGTGAGGCACATCAGGTCAATATCTTTATCGAGAATGTGATCATTGACCAAGCTTGATTTATTTGACAGGGACTGAGCATTAAAAAGTTCAGTATTAATGTGGAATTGATGAGCAGATCTCTGGATGGGACAGAGCAGGCTGGAATCCACACCTCTCCTCCCTCGACAGACAGTATGGCCAAGTCTCGCGATGTTTCCAGCGCTATGCCTTACCGCGGTGTCGGCGCTCTGATGACGTGTCAGTGATGCACCCGGAAAAGCAGAGGACCAGGCGGGCGAGATGGAGCCGGCGTCGGAAGGCTGGATATAATCAAGCTTTCTCTGTGATGTTCCAGTTTTAAGCTGCGCCAGGGTGGCAGGTCCGTTTACCGGAGTAATCAGCGGGGCTGGTACCGGAAAGACGAGCTGGATCCAACGGCTGCATACGAACTGGACAGTCGGCGCAGGTGTTCAGGAATGTCCGCCCGCACCGGTGTTTGCTGATCGAAAAATGGGCGATCAGGTAGCAGTGGGGATTCAAACCAAGCCCTAAGGTCGAGGAGGGTTTGGCGATCATATGTCAGCAGAGCAGAAACATGTCGGAAGTCAGAAAGCAGCAGGAGCAGGGAAAAAGACTTAACAACAAAGGAGCAAGGCAGACGGCTTGCCATCACGGGCGGCATCTTTTCAGTATATATATATATATATATATATATATATATATATATATATATATGGTAAAACAAAAATCTAATTTGAATATTTCATATCACATGATTAGAGCATTGAAAAAGTCAATATGTCATGGCAATAGAAGTTTTTGTAATGCCTTGTTTAATGCGAGGAGCCGTGTTGCCTCACATGTCAACTGTTTATTTCACTGTAAAATCAGGAGATTAGCATGAGAAATTACAGATCTAGAGCAGGTGGGAGACGTGGTTGAAAATGGGGAGTCTCCTGCCTAAATCAGGAAAGTTGGCAAGTGTGGTGATGGATAACATTCCAATGATCCTGTCAGCACTGAGATGTACTACCAGTTGGCCAGCCCATGCGCGTTGTCGCACTAAAGGAACCCAATAACGATGCAGAGCGTAGCTAAATCCCTCTCTTTAGCTTGTCTGTTTTAGCTCTATCAACTGTATTGCCACATTTCGTTGTCTGGTCTAATTTATTGTTGTGTTAAGGAACAGTCAAGTAGAGAGCATGCAGTGTGCACTATACCTGATTCAGTTTTCCATCCATCTATTTTCAAACACTTAACCGGAGTCGGTCACGGGTGTAGCAGTTTTGGCTGGGAAGCCCAAACTTTTCTATCCCCAGCCACTCTGTCCAGCCTATCCCAAGGGATCCCAAGGTGTTACCAGGCCAGTTGAGAGACATAGTCTCTCCAGCATGTCCTGGGTCATCCCCAGGGCCTCCTCTCGGTGGAACACGCCAGAGAGGCATCCAGGATGCATCCTGATCAGATGCCCAAGCCACCTCATCCAGCTTCTCTCAGTGTGGAGCAGCAGCGGCTCAACTTCCTTCGCGGATGTCCAAACTTCTCAACCTATCTCTAAGGGAGGAAATTCATTATGGCTTTTTGTATCCAGTATACTGTTGTTTCGGTCACAACGCCCAGCTCATGACCATAGGTGAGGGTAGGAACGTAAATTGAGAGCTTCGCCTTTCGGCTCAGCTTCTTCACCACGACAGACCAGTACAGAGTCTGTATCACAGTAGATGCTGCACCAATCTACCTGGCGATTATAAACTCCATCCTGCCCTCACTTGTGTACACAACCTCATGATACTTGAACACCTCCACTTTGACCAGGATCTCATCCCGGAGAGGGCATTTCACCCTTTTCTGAGAGAAGACCATGAGCTCAGATTTGGAGGTCTGATTTTGAACTTTTCTGAACCACGCCGGTGAGAGCTGGAGATCATGGCTTGAAGAAGCCACCAGCCTCACATAATCAGCAAAAATCAGAGATGCAATACTGAGGTCACCAACACCTCGGTTACACCTACAAATTCTGTTCGTAAAAGTTGTGAGTCAAAGTTCTTAGAAAGGGGTACCACTCACCTGGTCTGGCAATCCAGAGGCACTGTCCCCGATGTCCATGCGATGTTGCAGAGGCTTGTCAGACCAGTACATCCTCACAACATCCAAAGCCTTTAGAAACTTCATCCCTAACCCTAATCCTAACCTCCGGCCTAGCCACCGAGGAGGTATTTAATCACCTCTGTGGATTTAACCCCAGAGATGGGAGAATCTACCTCAAACTCTCCAGGCTCTGCTTTCTCACTGGAAGGCGTGTTGGTGGAACTGAGGAGGTCTTCCATGTATTCTCCCCACTGACTCACAACGTTCCGAGTCGAGGTCCCAGCACCCAATCTCGACTATACACTGTGTTAATGGTGAACTGCTTCCCTCTCCTGAGACATCGGATGGTGGACCAGAATTCCTTCCACACCTTGGTATTTGCTTCAGCAACAGTCGAAGCTGCGTTCTGCGGAGTCCCACGGTACAAATTGGGCCCGCCAGTCAAAAAGTTTGCCCACCCCTGGCCTAGCTGATACATTCTGGATGGCCCTTAATGTCCTCAGTTGTAACAACAGTAAGATTATATTTTTTGGCCCTGGTAGCGTCCGTAATCGTCTATTACTTTTCGACACCCTTACACATTATATGAGGCTTTTTGTCACCAGTCTAGATGCATGTGTCGACTAGGATTTTAAAATGGTGCAAGCATTTAAGTCTGGAATAAAATCATCTTTCCTTTAGTTGTGACTATTAATGACAGTCAAGCCTGTTCTTTCTTTTAACTCTGACACAATTTCACATCTTCACCAGTTTCAAAATGTGCACATTAATGTTAGCCAGGCGGCCCTTTGGCTGTGCAGAACACTGCTACGCATCTGCCGACTAGCACACTCAGGAGAGAGCATATTATGCCTGTGCTAGCTACTTTGCACTGGCTCCCAATTTATTTTAGAATACATTTACATATTATTCCAATACAGTTCTTAATGATCTTGCTGAATCCTACCTCACTGATATTTTTCAAGGTGTGTCAATAAATCTCCCTTGGTTGTTCCCACGTAGTGGTTGAAACACAGGTCCGACAGACGTGTTCGGTTCGTGGCTCCCAACGTGTGTAACCCACTGTCTCCCATATTAGATACTGGTTTCTAATCACTTCTGAAAACACACTTTTTTTCCTTGACATTGCCTGACCACTATGAACTTTCTGTATTTTTTGTGTGGGTATTTGTGTGTTTTAAATGGACTGCACAGCGCTTTAGTGAACTTGTTTGTCTTTTGGTTTTACCTGAGTCATACATTTGGATTGGATTGAATGGATTCATAAATTGCTCTATGCTTAACACTCTTAGGAATGGTCGCCCACTTCAAATATTAGGTATTTTTAGAGCAACGTTCATAAAGGAACTGTCCCTACGCTCTCTGATATCTTCCGATTCTCTTTGATGTCTTATGTCGTTTAGTCACATACTGACATTATTTCTTTCTAATGTCTTGTACCATTAGGATCGCTCAAATCCACTTCATCGATATATAATTAAGTCCGAAGTTTTAATAAAGTTTCAATAAACAACGCAGCTCTCGACTGGCAGTGATCATCACCTTTCAACTGGTGACCCTGAATGACTTGATGCCATGACGTGAGGCCAACGACTGCCTGCCGTTTCCCAAGGATGACTGCAGCACACCTTCACAGAGACCAGCGACACACCCATTCCGCTGGATGCTCTTCTGCCACCGCAGTCGTCTGTCAGTATTCAAACATGTAGCAATGCACAATTTTGGAATATGAGTTTGCTATGCCATAATTAATAAATAAGTCAAAGTCAAAGTCAAAGTCAGCTTTATTGTCAATTTCTCCACATGCCAAAGACACACAAAGAAACCGAAATTTCGTTCCCCCCTATCCCACGGTGACAAGACATGGCTCACAACAGACAAACAGTAAACAAGTATAACAAAAGCGTGCTGAATAAATAATGAATAAATAACACAACAATAAATAAATAAATAATTAATTAAGAGGAGCGTAAAAACGCGTACAGCAGACATTCCCGAAAATAGCGCAACAGTGCCGCACGCTACGCAGAAGGGGGTAGCGAGTTCAGGGCCCTAACAGCCTGGAGAAAGAAGCTGTTGGCGAGTCTGGTGGTGCGGGAGCGCAGGCTCCTGTACCTCTTCCCAGAGGGCAGAAGGTCAAACAAGGAGTGAGCCGGGTGACTCACATCTCTGGCAATCGAGGTTGCCTTGCGGGCGAGATGGGAGGTGTAAATGTCCTTCAGGGAGGGAAGCGAAGCACCAATAATCTTACCAGCCGTATTCACTATGCGCTGCAGGGCCTTCAAGTTCTGCTCAGTGCAGTTACCACCCCAGACAGCGATGCAACTGGTGAGGACGCTCTCAATGGTGCCACGGTAGAATGTAGACAGGACTGCCTGAGGAGCACATGCACGCCTGAGCTTCCGCAGGAAATACAGGCGGCGCTGAGCTTTCTTTGCCAGTGACGAGGTGTTCGCGGACCAGGAGAGGTCCTCACTGATGTGCACCCCCAGGAACTTGGTGCAGCTCACCCTCTCCACCACAGCACCGTCGATGATCAGATGAATAATAATAATTAATAATAAAGATGTAACAGCTTCAGCAATATCACTATATATATTTAAATTAGAAGAACCCATTATTATGGTTAAGTATGATTATGTGTTAAGATTGATCTTTAGTAGACAAGATATATGTTATTAATGTTGCAATGTTTTGTCCAACCTATATTTAACATTGGTGTTCCATCCATACCTGAATGTATTAAGTTGAGAGGAGACATCAAGGGCTAATAGTGAAAGAACGAGCAAAACAGGAAACAGCTGCATCCGGTGGCGGAGTACAGTCATGCGCAGTGGTTGCTGCTTTAAGCAAGGTTGCCAAGACAACCAGTGGTTTCCGGCTGGCCTGGACAGGGATCAGCTAAGGAACATTCTCAAAGCTTCCAGAAACTTCCAGAAAGGCCACCTCGCGTGTCGGTGAGGTAATTCCAATGAGGTAATGCCAGAAGCCTATAAATATGTTGTCCTGACACAGAGCGGGGCGGTTCTTCCTAGTCAGGGCGATGGCCGTGACGCTGCCCAGTGTAAAGAACACCGTTTAGACAAAGATGGATTTTTCATTCTTTTTGAGATTGAACCAAAATCTACTAAGATGAATTTCCAGAGTCTTAGAATGGGACTTTGTCAAATTTTAATCTTCGAATTGGACTTTTTCAAATTTTAAGCTTCAAGGAAGGCAGAGGAGAGAGTAGCTTCGGGCAGAAAGGCAAAGACGCCAATGTTACGGTGTTGGCTAAACTCCTCACAGCCAGACCTTTCCTCTTTTTTAAAAAGAATTCAGATTTTGGAACAAAGGAGAGCCGATCACTCGACTTGTTCAACCAAATAGGATTTTAGACCTTTTGTCTCCTCTTTTGTTCTGAGACGGGTGAATGTTGTTTTTTCGACTTGTAATTGTTTTTCTTGCTTATTCATTAAATTTCTTCTTAAGCCTTAATTCGGTTATCGATTATTTCGTATTAACTATGTTGAGCATGGTTTTATATGCAGTAATTAGAACTTTAAAATTTCTTTATTTCCCTATCATAGTCATTCTTTAAATCCGTTCAATTCTTTTTTAAAGTGAAGACAGCTTTAATCCTTCACATCAGGATTTGTCAGATCTGATTCGTAGTAGTTCTCTTGAGCTCAGCGAGGGCGAGTGTGCTCTAGTAAATCAATGAATCCCTTTGGTCTTACCAAAGACAGAAATATACATCCGAGCGATAACAAATGCTTCAAATCAAAAATGGGGATAGAGCCGCTGGTAAAAAAGGCGCGGTCATCTTGATTCCGGGCCTCAAGTGATTACTCTGCACCGGTTTCAGAGAGACTTTAAAGGGATTGGCATCCTAAAAAGAATAAATCAATTCTGTCCAAATTGATATCTTAGAGGCGGTTAGACTCGGACGAATCTTTACCCGCCTCGACCTGGAAACTCTCGTCTCCCTATGAGGGCTGCGTTACAGCAGTGGGGTCAAAAGGGAGTTTAACCCTTTAAACGGTGGGTTGGGTCACTTACGGTCGATAAGTGCGGATTTGTCACCTTCAAGAATATCAAAGTAACCACGCAGCGGCAGCTACGCTGTTGTTATACTTGTTTACTTGTTTGTCTGTTGTGAGCCATGTCTTGTCACCGTGGGATAGGGGGGAACGAAATTTCGGTTTCTTTGTGTGTCTTTGGCATGTGGAGAAATTGACAATAAAGCTGACTTTGACTTTGGAAAAAAAAAAAAAAAAAAATGCCCCTCAGTCATCAATGATGAAGCCACCAACTGATGCTGAAGTCACCAAAGCCATCAAAGGACTTCCTAACGGCAAAGCACCTGGCGCTGACGCAATTCCAGCAGAACTCTATGCAGCTGGTGGACCTCCCCTGACCAAACATCTGACAAACCTCTTTTGCACCATGTGGAGCCAAGGGAAGCTACCTCAGGAGTTCAAAGATGCTTCCATCGTCCACCTATACAAGCAAAAGGGCAACCGGCACGACTGCAACAACCACCGTGGCATTGCTCTGCTGTCTGTAGCAGGCAAGATCCTGGCCAGAATTCTGCATAACAAAAGACAATTCTTCTCTCCCACCCAACCAGCCCTCAACCCTAACCTGCCCCCACTGCAACCGGTCATTCCGTGCAGGGATTGGCCTCATCAGCCATCTCTGCACACATAAGACACTGTGAAGTCACATGGTCGTCTTCGAAAGCGAAGGACGAACATGATCATGTTCATTTCTCTTTGATGTCTTTAATCCAGAAGATTATTTTTCTTTGATGTCATATACCAATAGATTGCTCAGGTTCGCTTCACAAATCTATAAAAGTCGAAGTTTCAATACAGTTACAACTCAACCCTCGACTAGCTGTGATCGTCTCCTTACACCATCAGGGCCGCTCTACATACCCACATTACCAACTTAAATGAAGTACCGTATTTTCTGCACCATAGGGTGCATTTAAAGGCTTATAATTTACTCAAAAAAACACAGTGCGCCTTATAATGCAGAGCATCTTATAAATGGATCAGTTGATGAATTTGTTGATCCATACTGGCTGTACACAGCGCTCTGCCAAAATGTTTCAGTACGTTTCAGTACGACTAGTAAATTACAGGCTTGCATCACTTTCAGCATTACGGCCACCGTGGTCAGGGGTGTCACCGAAGTAAGCTACTACTGGACGATCGCATGACATTAAAAAAAAAAAAAAAAACATCTATAGGCTAAAATCCATCCCATTGCTTGATTGACATACAGGTAAGCCTGCTGGGAGGCAATCACAGTGAACCGCACATGCGCAATAGACAGTGACCACACACCCTAACCACAGCAAGATTGACTGCACATACACAAACCCGGCACCAAAGCTAACAAGCTCATCAACGCATTAAGCATCAACTCACGCACTCGCTTCTTCCTTTTAAACTAAAGAAAGTTTATGACCATCAAAAATGAGTGGGGTTGCTGGACCAAGTAAGAAATCAAACCGTATCACTTTCATCCCATCGCTTGATTGACATACAGGTAAGCCTTTCGGGAGGCAATAGACAATGACCACACACCCCCTACCGCAGCAAGTTTGGCTGCACATATACAAATCCGGCACCAAAGCCAACAAGCTCATCAACACACGCACTCGCTTTTTTCTTTTAAACTAAAGAAAGCTTATGACCATCAAAAATGAGTGGGGTTGTTGGACCAAGTAAGAAGCCAAACCGTATCACTTTCATACGGAATGGGAGTTGGACTTTTTTTTACCTCATTGGCTAGGTTAACATTCCCTTTAGCACAGCACCAGTTTGATGCAGTGGCTTCTATTCTATGCGCCTTCTAATCCAATGCGCCCTATGTATGGAAACATTTCTAAAATGGAACAATCAATGAAGGTGTGCCTTATAATCCAGTGTGCACTGTATCACTGGTTCTTCTTCTAGCCAATCAGTAGAATATACCACCTGACACGCCTTGTGTCGAGTGAGTTTCTCCGTCCTCCCATTGGTTCACCTACGTTTCACTTCCGGTTGGTTGAGCTCTATTCACATTGATATTTGATTCACTGTGAAAGACGATATCAGATCATGATCCATCCATTCATCCATTATCTGTACCACTTGTCCCCACAGGGGTCACGGGTGTGCTGGAGCCTATCCCAGCTGACTTCGGGCAATAGGCAAGGGACACCTTTAACTGGTTGCCAGGGAACACAGAGACAAACAACCATCCGCACTTGCATTCACACCGACGGGCAGTTTGGAGTGCTTAATCGGCCCACCAAGCATGTTTGTAGGATGTGGGATTAAATCGCAGGGAGAGCCGGACGTGAAATCGAACCTGCACCCTCTGAAGTGTGAGGTGGACGTACTCACCAGTGCATCATCGTTCCGCCAGATCATGATCTTAAAAACCAATTTCAAGGAGCACTTTAAAAAAAAAAAAAACTAGGTCAACCAACACACATTTGGTGAGTGGCTTGTTTTAATCCAGAAATGTTTTGGGTATAAACTTCCAGAATGGTCATGCGTGCCTCTTAACCATCGACCCATTTTGTGAACTGGTTAATGTTTGGATCCAATTTTAAATCCTTCTGCTCATGTCATTCTATTTGCTATTAGCGCAAAGCTAACCGCATACTCACTAGTTCTGGTGGTATCCAACAAGTGATCGAATTACTTTTGATGGCTATCGTGACTGCTTGACTGGCTATTAGTGAAGCCTGAGGTTGTGGGTTCAAACCCCGGCCGGGTCATACAGTGATATGTTTTTTTTGTTGTTGTTGTTTTTTTACAAACTTTTAGTCGACTGCGAAGAAAACAATAATAACGGTAAAGTTGAAGACATGCTGAGGGACGAGTCAATGTCTCCTCTTTGGTTATAAGGTTTCTGATGTGACTGAAACTTAACGCTATATGCATAGGTTGTTCTTGAACGATTCCACATCCAAAGTCAAAGTCAAAGTCAAAGTCAGCTTTATTGTCAATTTCTCCACATGCCAAAGACACACAAAGAAACCGAAATTTCGTTCCCCCATCCCACGGTGACAAGACATGGCCCACAACAGACAAACAAGTAAACAAGTATAACAACAGCGTGCTGAATAAATAATGAATAAGTAACACAATAAATAAATAAATAAATAAATAAATAAATAAATAAATAAATAAATAAGAGGAGCAAAAAAGGAGCAAGTGCGCGTACAGCAGACATTCCAGAAAATGGCGCAACAGTGCCGCACGCTACGCAGAAGAGGGTAGCGAGTTCAGGGTCCTAACAGCCTGGAGAAAGAAGCTGTTGGCGAGTCTGGTGGTGCGGGAGCGCAGGCTCCTGTACCTCTTCCCAGAGGGCAGAAGGTCAAACAAAGAGTGAGCCGGGTGACTCACATCTCTCGCAATCGAGGTTGCCTTGCGGGCGAGATGGGAAGTGTAAATGTCCTTCAGGGAGGGGAGCGACGCACCAATAATCTTACCAGCCGTATTCACTATGCGCTGCAGGGCCTTCAAGTTCTGTTCAGTGCAGTTACCACCCCAGACAGCGATGCAACTGGTGAGGACGCTCTCAACGGTGCCACGGTAGAATGTAGACAGGACTGCCTGAGGAGCACATGCACGCCTGAGCTTCCGCAGGAAGTACAGGCGGCGCTGAGCTTTCTTCGCCAGTGACGAGGTGTTTGCGGACCAGGAGAGGTCCTCACTGATGTGCACCCCCAGGAACTTGGTGCAGCTCACCCTCTCCACCACAGCACCATCGATGATCAGCGGCAGGTGTTTTGCGTGACCCTTCCGGAAGTCAACAACGATTTCCTTGGTCTTGTTGACGTTCAGCAGGAGGTTGTTGTCCCTGCACCACGTGGTCAGAAGGTCAACTTCCGACCTGTACCGAGTCTCGTCGCCCTTCTTGATGAGACCCACCAGAGTCGTGTCGTCAGCAAACTTCACTATGGGGTTGTCGCTGTAGGTCGCAGTGCAATCATGCGTCAGCAGGGTGAAGAGCAATGGACTGAGCACGCAGCCCTGGGGGGCCCCCGTGCTCAGCGTGATGCTGGCGGAGATTTTGTCGCCAACACGCACCACCTGAGGCCTCTGACAGAGGAAGTCCAGTAGCCAGTTGCAGAGGGAGGTACTGAGGCCCAGCTCGTCGAGTTTGCAGATGAGTCGCTGCGGCACAATGGTGTTGAAGGCACAGCTGAAGTCCACAAACAGCAACCTCACATATGAGTCCTTTCTCTCCAGGTGTGTGAGGACCGAGTGGAGGGCAGAGCAGATGGCATCCTCAGAGGACCGCTTAGCACGGTACGCGAACTGGAAAGGGTCAATGGTGGGGGGGGGAGAATGGATTTGATGTGCTCCATGACAAGCCGCTCAAAGCACTTCATGATGATTGGCGTCAGTGCCACGGGGCGGTAGTCATTGAAGCATCCGAAAAGCATTCAGTAATAGTGTATAAAATGTATTGCTTACGAAATCGTTGACGCTACTCTTCCATCAAAGGCTGCCTCGCAAAAATGACTGAAGATGCATTCAAGCTACCTTGTAAATTTAATGGTTAGTGAGGAGGTTGGCTTTACGTCAGTTTTCTCAGGAATGAAATTGGTGTCATTTCTTTGGAGGGGGGGTTAAGTAAAAATGTATAACTATTTAACTAAATCCACGCTTGCCTTTTTTTCTGAAGAAGAAACATGCCTAGCCACAGATGCTTTCCCGGCCGGGTCATACCAAAGACTATAAAAAATGGGACCCATTGCCTCCCTGCTTGACACTCAGCATTAAGGGTTGGAATTGGGGGGTTAAAACACCAAATGATTCCCGAGCGCAGCACCGCTGCTGCTCACTGCTCCCCTCTCCCCCAGGGGATGGGTCAAAATCACATGGTGATGGGTTAAATGCAGAGGACAAATTTCACCACGTTTGGCGATCATTGGGACTTTAACTTTAACTTTTAACTTTAACTAAAGAAAAAAGCACTGCCTAGCTGGTCAGCATGTAACTGTGTTGTCATGCCCCCTTTTATGTCATCCTCCCCGTTACATTAGTATGAAGCGGGATTCCTTAGTAAGAAGCAGGTTTTTGCCTCAACTGCCATTTGCCCCTCAAATTGGTCTGTAACTACTCTAACTGTTGTAAACAAAAGAGCAGTTCCGGTGATTACACACCATCTCATCTGAGTCTGCAAAATTATAAATCGATTATGAATATGCCATGCTCAATTGAATGGGTAAACAAATTACGACTCATTTGTGCACAGCACAGATAATACACACAAGTCCTGGTCCTTATTTACCAGTGGTCCGCGATCGGATGTAGATATGTATTGACAACAATACATTTTTGAACAAAGAACTAGTTTGCCAGAGCCAGATATGTATATGCCTACTTTATTGGGCACTGTTCAATAACTCTCTTTTTGGGGATGAGTAGTCCCTTGTAAAAAATAAAACATAAAATTACTTTCCAACTATTTTATAACATCAGGGGATGACCAATTATTCTCAAAGCATCAGGGAATGCTTTGAGAATAATTGTCAATTTTTGGCTATGTGAAGCCCTTTGAGACTGTTTGTGATTTAGGGCTATACAAATAAACTTGACTTGACTTGACTTGATCAATGTTTAGTATTGTGTTGGGCCTGCACTGACAGGTATGAAGAATGAAGATGTGTGATGAAGATATGAAAATAAAATTAAGAAATACAGGAGGAGAATGATTAAGGTTTCCATTTTCAAACCTTCTGTTTCTTTGGCATCCAGATATTATCAGCATCAACATCTTTGTCAGCTTTCTGGCTAATTAGGTTCGATGACTACAGTGCCTGGGTATGTGTATCCCAGTTGCCATAGCAATAGCCTCCCTCCCGTACCCCACTAACAGAATGCTAACTACTTGTCACCTTTCATACACCCACATCATGCTGGCAAATGTTTGACTTACTCTAGTCATCTCTCTGTAAAATGTAAATTAACAAATACAGAGGGATCCTTGGAAAATTCTGTATACATACTTATACAACCTTTAAAACTTGCTCAAGGTTCATATACCAACGTAAATTCATAGCTTCAGGCTAGGGTCAAATTCTGGAAGCATGCGTTGTATTGTCTGACTTTACTGCTATTTTAGTGGTAGAAACTGACAGTGCTATGTATCTTGGTAAGTAACACAGACTTGGGAGGAGGGGTGTCACCAGGAAGGTTGAAGATGGTGTCACTCAATGTCAATCTGAGCTATTTGGATTCCAATTATACCTGTCAGCTCAGTCTGAGTCTTCATCTGTCTCTGTCTGTCTGTCTGTCTGCATCTACAAAAGCTCTTTCCCGCACGAACATGTGCACATGCACATGCACACACGCACGCAGACACACACACACACATACACGCACGCACACACACACACGCACACACACACACAGAAAATCCATGCGGCATATGAGCTTAGTTTTGCAACCTCATTTAGGCTGAGACAAGGTGATAATTAAAGTTACAGCCTTGGTTCTGCTTGCATCTGTTGTGTGTGAGTGTGTGTACATACTCGTGTGCTTCGGTGTGCATGCAAGTGTGGTGCTTTGTGAGATAAATGTGTCATCCATCTGGTGTGTGTGGACAGGAAGCCACAGTTACACACTGTAGAAATATCCCCATGTTAACAAATTATTGAAACCATGCAACATTTATACATTCTGTATTCATTTAATTATTTTATTTTATTAAAGCTTGCTCCTATTTTAAGATCACTTTATGATTTATGTATCTTTATTTTGTATTATCAGTTTCACTCATCTATGATCTAAAGAGATGTTTTGTGTTTAACAAGTCTTGACGTGAGTTCAAAGTTTTTAAACACACACACACACACAAGTCTGAGGTGAGTAGTAAAGTTTTTAACTAAGGTTTAATAGAAACCTTTAGTCTTAAGTTTTTAACTAAGGTTTAGTAGAAACCTAGACTTTTAATTGTGTATGCATACATTAATGTTTTTGTTTTAATGTGTTCATGTTCTTTTTATGCCTGTTCCTATGTGAACCATTCAATGCTTATAATTTCATTCTTTGTTGTAAAGCGCTTTGAGCTGCATTTCTTGTATGAAAGGTGCTATACAAATAAAGTTTATTATTATTATTATTATTAACTTTGCATAAGTGTGTACATAATTTCAGATTTTGATTGAATTTGCAGTTGGCTTTTTAATGTCATTGAGTTTGTTGGTTGGTTAGTATGTCCTCATATTTTTCCAGTAATGCAATGGGTGTGTGGACCTTAAAACCTACAAGAGACACACACTGTTATGGCTCAGGAATTTGCAAAACAGACAGCTGTAATTGTTGTGACTAATCTGCTAAACAGGTTTTACTGCAGGTTTGAACGGTCCAACCACACAACAGGACCTCCTGCAGTACAATCAACATACACACCTCCACCCACAACCCCTCTGTCCACACCTCCATCGTCATTATCACCTACTCTCTCTCTTTCAGAAGCCGCGCCTGCACTCCAGATCTGCGAGGAGGAGGTGTGTCAGATGTTCCGGAGACAAAAGGTCAGGAAGGCACCAGGCCCAGACGGTGTGTCTCCCTCTTGCCTGAAAGTCTGTGCTGAACAACTGGCACGCACCTTTGCACGGATATTCAACCCTTCCCTGGAGCTGTGTGAAGTTCCCTCATGCTTCAAGAGCTCCACCATTGTACCGGTGGCGAAGAAGCCCGCCATCACAGGTTTGAATGATTACAGACCTGTCGCCCTGACGTCTGTGGTCATGAAATTCTTTGAGACGTTGGTGTCGAACCACCTGAAGGACATTACGGGCCCCCTGCTCGACCCCCTGCAGTTTGCCTACCGGGCAAACAGGTCAGTGGATGATGCGGTCAACACGGGACTGCACTACATCCTGCAACACCTGGACACCCCAGGGACGTGTGCCAGGATCCTGTTTGTGGACTTCAGCTCGGCGTTCAACACCATCGCTCCTGACATCCTCCACCAGAAGCTCATCCAGCTTGCGGTTCCTGCCTCCATCTGTCGGTGGATCACCAGCTTTCTGACCAACAGGAGACAGCATGTGAGGCTGGGGACCATCACATCAGACAACCGGACCACCAACACTGGCGCTCCCCAGGGGTGCATCCTCTCCCCACTGCTCTTCTCCCTCTACACCAATGATTGCTCCTCAGGCAACTCTTCTGTAAAGCTCCTGAAGTATGCGGAAGACACCACTCTCATCGGACTGATCCGGGATGATGACGAGACTGTGTACAGACAGGAGGTGGAGCGGCTGGTCCACTGGTGCAGCCAAAACCACCTGGAGCTGAACCAGCTCAAGACCGTGGAGATGACAGTAGACTTCAGGAGAGACCCTTCACCACTTCCACCTCTCACTATCTTCACTAATGCTGTTCCCTCCACAGACACCTTCAAGTTCCTGGGATCCACAATCTCTCGAGACCTTAAATGGACCGGCCACATAGACTCTGTCCGGAAGAAGGTCCAGCAGAGGTTGTACTTTCTGAGACAGCTCAGGAAGTTCAACTTGCCACAGGAGGTGCTGAAGACCTTCCACACTGCCATCATCCAGTCTATCATCTGCACCTCCATTACTGTCTGGTTTGGGTCGGCCACCAAACAAGACAAGCATAGATTGCAACTGACAATCAGGACTGCACAAAAGATAATCGGGACCAACCTCCCATCTATCCAAGACTTGTACCTGTCCAGGACCAGGAAACGTGCAAGTAACATCTCTACAGACCCTTCTGACCCAGATCACAGTCTGTTCGAACTACTGCCCTCCGGACGGCGTTACAGATCGCTGTACGCCAAAACCAGCAGACACAGGTTTTCCCCCCAGGCTGTCGCTCTGATGAACTCACACCACCCATAGAGTCTCAGAGTCATTGCTGTGCAATAACATCCTGCTCTTGACGCTTTATCTTTGAATTGTCTATATTACGTGTACTATGTGTCCTGTCTGAATCCATTGCAGCCTGGTCATCCTGAAAAGGGATCCTCCCATCCGTGGTCTCTTCTCAAGGTTTCTCATTTCCCCTAGTTTTGAGTTTTTCCTTTCCCTCCTGGGAGTTTAAGATCAGGGGATGTTTGAGAATAATTGTCAATTTTCACACATGTCCTGAATGTTGTTAGTCACCTAAATGTTGAACAGAGTCTGAGAGCTACCGGAGTCAAATTCCTTGTTTGGCATGCCCTAACATGAACAGTAAACTTCTTCAATCTTGAATCTTGAATTAAATGTAATGTTGCACGGGGTACCAGTACCATACCGTGATATTAAGGCATTAAAAACTGCTCAATACCATTTAGTTTTATCACTGGTAAAAAAAAAAAAAAAAAAATGTTAGGTAACTTTGTCTTAAAGGCAAGTATAAATACAGGCAAAGTATAAATACAAGCAAAGTAGCTTGTCTCCCAACATGTGCGCCTGGTACGACGCCTCCTTCATTTGTGGAAAAGAGGAAGATGATTTCAAGTGCCACCCCTCCTCCTCTCATTTAAAAGAATAACACGCAAATTATCACATGGTATTTCTTTTTTTTTTTTTTTGCATACATGGCCAAGAGCCATGGTGAGCCAGCTGACATGGCAAATGTTGTCCTGTGTCCAATCTGGCCAAGCACCTCGCTGACCGGCATCCAGAGTTATACCACCAGTTTAACAAATACCTATAGCTATACAGTAATCCCTTGCTACTTCGCAGTTCACCTATCGCGGCTTTGCTTTATCGCGGATTTTTTTAAAAACAATTATTGTGGATAGATTCGGTGCATAGTGGATTTTTATCTTTTTATTTTTATGTCTCACTCACACACACACATCCACATCGTCATATGCATGAATGAAGCACACGATACAGGCAACAAAACAGGGAAGTGTACCTCGACACCATCAGCAAAATCGGGCGTCTCAGAGCTTGGAGCACAGGGCTCTGTCTGCCCATTTGACACTAATGGTCAATGGGAACATGTTGATCTGTGTCCTTGCAGCTGATTGGCTCAGCAGTTCTAACTACACTTTATCTCCGCCTCCCGCACTGTATCCACTCCGTCTGTGTCAACATACCGGCCGCACCTCAGACTTGCACTTCTTGATGCACACACACGCACACACATGCTATCACGTCTGCGCTATTCAATCGCCACGCGGACTAGAACTGCGTGTCTGCGTGTCACTCCCGATCGGATCGTCCTGTTTGCCTGTCATATGCAGGAATCGAAGCACACAAGTGCACCCCATACACCATCAGCAACTCTCCGATGCGTCACGGGATTTGCGGCGTCACTTGGAGCGCGCGGCTTTGTCTGCCCATATGACACTAATGGTCAATGGGAACATGTTGAGCTGTTTTTGCAGCTGATTGGCTTAGCAGTTCAAACTACATTTTATCTCAGCCTACCGCACTGTCTGCGTCAACATATTGTCAGCACCTCAGACTTGCGCTTCATCACGGAAGTTTTTTTTTTACTTTTAGATTTTAGTGAAACCCTACTACAATGCCACAAAAACGCCTTGCACCTTCTATGCTTTCTGGAGACAGCAAGCGTAAGACGAAGATGCTTACAATAAAGTTAAAGTCCCAATGCCTGTCACACAGACATCTGGGTGTGGTGAAATTTGTCCTCTGCATTTAACCCATCCCCGTGTGATTTTGAACCATCCCCTGGCGGAGAGGGGAGCAGTGAGCAACAGCGGTGCCGCGCTCGGGAATCATTTGGTGATCTAACCCCCAATTCCATCCCTTCATGCTGAGTGCCAAGCAGGGAGGAAATGGGTCCCATTTTTATAGTCTTTGGTATGACCCGGCCAGGGTTTGAATCCACAACCTTCCAGTCTCAGGGTGGACACTCAACCACTTGGTCACTGAGCTGGTCACAGAGATAACAGAGGAGGTGAGACTTCTCGACATGCTTAAGAAGTTACGCGGAGGTGGGCCGTCATTATGGCATTAATCAGTCGACCGTGCATTATATTAAGACGGATGAAAAGAATATACGTTCGACTGCAAATATGACTTTTAATAAGGAGGCAAAAAGGGTAGTACCGTATTGGCCTGAATAAAAGACGGGGTTTTTTTGGCATTGAAATAAGACTGAAAAAGTGGGGTTCGTCTTACATTCGGGGTCTAGACATTCGGGTCTAGACATTCACTTACAACGCTAGATGGAGCCAGATTAAAGCGAATGCTGAACTTAACTCCCCAGGCCAAAGCGAACCCCTGTCACAAAGAAGAAAAATTAAAATAGCGGTAGCACTAAGAAGAAATATAAAAAATAGTGGTAAGAAAGAAAAGAGAAGAAAATAAGGGAAGAGATAACAGAAAATGGAGAAACATAGTGACAATATGGAGAAAAGTGGGTCGAAGATCGGCCAGGTTAACCGGCGTCTGAGGAGAAGTTACGATGCAAACTTCAAGATGATGGTGATAAATGAGGCAGAGTCTTCAAACAATTAGAAAGCGGCTGTGAAATATGGTGTCACAGAGTGTAATGTACGGAGATGGAGAGCTCAAAAAGATCGCCTTAAAAATGCTCACAATCAGAGAAAAGCTTCCTGTGGTCCTCAGAGCAGCCGCTTTCAAGAGCTCAACAGGAGGGTTTGCGCGTACGTGGACGAGAAACGAAAGGACAGGATGCCCATCAGCAGAGCTGTCATTCAGCTCAATGCCGTGGAAATAGCCAAAGAGCTAAACATACCCATACCCACTGCTGACTTCAAAGCAAGCCCCGGCTGGTGTAAAAGAATGATCCGGCGTAACGGACTAATTATGCGGCGTAACGGACTAACGCTGTGACGCAGAACAGGTCTAGCCCAGCGCCTGCCCTCTGACTTTGCAGAGAATCTGTTGTCTTTTCAGCGCTATGTGATCAACTTAAAGAAAAAGCACTCTTACCCACTGGATCAGATTGGCAATGCTGATCACTGTGTTATTTGACATCCCAACACCTGTCACTGTACACAAGAAAGGTGAGAAATCTGTTATTATAAAATCCACTGGAAATGAGAACAGCCGCATTACCGTCATGTTAGCCTGCCTCGCAGACGGAACGTACGTACGTGCCCAAGAAAAGGGCTGGATGGAGACCGAGCTTGTAGTGGACTGGCTCAAGGTTGTGTGGGGCAGAGGGCGTGGGGGATTCAGAAAAAAAGAGGAACATGCTGATTTTGGATTTCTTTTGGAAATCTTTTGGATTTTGGAAATCTGTCTGGTGATCACGCACTCACAACGACAGGAAAGATTCAGAAGCCTCCGGTACGTTTGCTCTGTGAGTGGATCCACGGGTTTAAAAAATGTTGCATATCAAATGCCCTAGACAACAGTGAGGATGACGTGCTATGGGAGGAGCCAGCGGACCCAGAGGATGGGAGTGAGGACAGTTACACTGAGAGAAGTCACCGGAGAAGGCTTTTCTGATATAAATGAGGATGACGTTTGCAGGCTCCTCGATTGTCACGGAGAACCGCTAACGGATGAAGATCTGGCTGAGCTGACAAGGTCAGCAAGTGAGGACGAAGCAGTGGGCGAGGAAGATGATACAGAAGAAGTCTGTCTAACACTCGAACGCCTGGCAACCATAATGCGAGCTGCAAAAGATCTTCAGAAGATGGTGGAGGAATGGGACCCAGAGATGATTCGAGAATTGCAATTCAGAAATGGAGTCGATGGAGCCCTGCACGTGTATGAAAGCATCTTAACTCAGAAAAAAAAGCAATGCCAGCAGCTGCCTATCACTATGGTTCTGACATGACCACCAGGTGTAAGGGATCGGACAGTACAGCCAAGTGCGTAGCGACAGACTTTATTGTGGAAGGGGATGATGGGAATAGCTGGCGCTGGAGCGGCGATCTGGCTGGAGTGAACAAGCAGTTCTGTGGATTCGAATTGTAAAGGCAGTTTCTCAGGGACAGATGAGCGAAGCATCACGGGACAGACTGACACTCGGGTCTGCGCTGGCGGCGCTGATATAGCGCTGTCCATGAGCCCGTGGCAGGTGACGGCGATTCCACTGACAGGGGGGCGTGGTCCTGTTGCAGGTGGCGCCAGCACGTGACACCAGGAAAAGAAACAAAAACCTGTTGCAATTGATATCCCGGAGAGTGAGGACAAAGTTATGGAACCACCTGACGAATATGTCATTTGACCTTATGTCAAGTGGCATGGAAGTTTAGATGGTGTGTAATTGGGTATTAGATTTGGCCTAGGCAAATTGGCAATCCTAAAACATGTAGTAATTCCAAATTTCACCCGGAGATGGTGTTATAGCTTGACATAGGAGTGACCTGATGGAAACTAACAAATCAAATAAATTGTTAGCAATTGGGAGGACACGACCTGTTCGAACACGTAGCAACACACAATTTTGGAATATGATTTTGCTATGCCATCATTTTAATGTGTAACAGGGAGCAATATCATTATTTGTGTTAAAGTTAGAAGAACACATTATTATGGCTAAGTATGATTATGTGTTAAGTTGATCAGACTAGACAAGATGTATGTGTTATTCATGTTGCAATGTTTAATCGATATCCAACATGTATTTAACATTGTTGTTCCATCTATACATGAATGTATTAAGTTGAGAGGACACATCAAGGGTTAATAGTGATATTAAGTGGTGGAAGACTGCGATCCTACGCATGAGCCTGACCCAGAGGTCACCTCATCCGGTTGAGGATGCAGCTGCAGTCTATTTATAGTAAAAAATATAGGTGTAGATCCTATGGGGAAATCCCCGTCACTGCAGGGAGACCTATAGGGACCTATAGAGACCTATAGGGAAATCCCCGTCACATGCAGGAAGACCCATGGGGAAGTCACGTGCAAGGGAGGCCTATGAATATGCCGTCCTAACACAGAGCGAGGCTCTTCTTCCTCGTCAGGGCGATGGCCCTGATGCTGCCAGGAGTAAAGAATGCCGTTTAGACGAAGATGGATTTTTCATTCTTTTTGAGATTGGACCAAAATCTACTAAAATGAATTTCTAGAGCCTTCGAGTTGGACTTTGCCAAATTTTAAGTTTCGAATTGGAATTTGTCAAATTTTAAGCTTCGAATTGGCCTTTGTCAAATTTTAAGCTTCGAGGAAGGCAGAAGAGACAGCCGCTTAAGGCAGCAATGAGAAGACACCAATGTAACAGCGTTGGCTAATCTCCTCATCGGCAGACCTTTCCTATTTTTAAACAAAATTCGGATTTAGGAACAAAGGAGAACAGATCACTCGATTTGTTCAATGAAATAGCATTTTAGACCTTTTGTCTCCTCTTTTGCTCTGAGATTGGTGAGTGGAATTATTGTTGTTTGTTTGACTTGTAATTATTTTTCTTGCTTATTCATTAAATTTCTTCTTTATCCTTAATTTGGTTATTGATTATTTCATATAAACTGTGTTGCGCATGGTTATATATGCAGTAATTCGAACTTTAAATGTGTCTTTTTTTCCCTATCATAGTCATTCTTTGAATCTGTTCAATTCTTTTTAAAGTGAAGACAGCTTTAATCCTTAACATCAGGTATTGTCAGATCTGGTTCAAATAGTTATTTTAAGATCAGCTAGGGCGAGTGCGCGCTAGTGTAAATTAACGAATTCCTGAAGTCTTAACAAAGACATCTAAATATATCCGAGATTAAACAAAAGCCCCAAATCAGAAGAGAGCCACCAGTAGGGCGCGATCATTCTGACGCCGTGTCTCGACCTTAGTTACCCTACACGAGCGTCGCTTGACTTTAAAGGGATTGGCGTCATAAAAAGATTAGATTGATTCCTTCAGAATTAATTTAATAAAGGTGGTTAGCAACTCGGACGAGTCTCTTCAGCCCCCGGCTTATTTAACTCGTCTCCCCATGAGAGCTGCATTACAGCGGCGTGGGGAGAAAGGAGAGTTTGGCCCTTTAAATGGAGAAGTCTGGTCACTTATATCTGATAAGTGCGGATTTGACAGTTAGTAAATAAGAATGTTTCAGAAAGTCAGTTTGACTATGAAATGTTTACAAAAATGTTTAAGTAGTTAGTAAAAAAGAATGTTTCTGAAAATCAGCTTGTCTTTAAAGTGTTCACAAAAGTGTTTACTAAATAGTTAGTAAACAAGAATGTTTTTTGACTTTGAAATGTTTAAAGCAGGGCTGTGGACTCTGACTCGGGGACTCAGACTCGGTCAGACTCTGTCATTTTTGCCGGACTCGGACTTGGTGCTGATTTTGACCGAGTCCACCGAGTCCGACAATAAAAAAAATACGTTCAATTTTATTTTCATCATGCTGCTGAGAATGCACGTAGGAATACTGTCCACACCCCTGCTTACGATCAATGCGGCCACGTTGAGTTGCACTTAGGCTAATGTTTACATTATGTACCAATGTCAAGGACGATTATGTCACCCAGCTTATATCACTGATGTGTTTCGATAGTTGTGGGGTCGTCACTAATTATTTGTGTTTACATAAATGTCTGAGCTACAATGGTGTAATTAATGATTAAAAAAATATTATCTTACATGTCCTGTGTTTCAGAATGGTTATTTAATTGGGCGAGAGTGTGTTTTTTCAAGCGTTTTGCCTCATGCCAATGGCACTCAGGGCTAAGGGTGGGCTTCAATGACTATTTTTGTAAAGCCACGCATTTAATACCATGTCATATAATATATTAGAGTGTAGGTTATGTTCCAATGTATCCACTTCTATCGGTTAAATTGTCAACCGTACATTTATGACTACGCCATGAGTGATCTACGTTATGAACTAGCACAACTCCGGTAGGGCAGGGAAAATGTTATCAAACCGACGTCCGATTGGAACGTCGCCTCACTTTTACGTCCACGCTCTCAGCAAGGGATCCTATATAAGCCAAACCAGCCAGTGTGAAAGCACTTGCGTTTTTCTGAATTAGCAGAAAAATTGGACAGCCGGACTCGGACGTCAAGAGGCCGGACTCGGACTCGGTGCAAAAATCTGACCGAGTCCACAGCCCTGGTTTAAAGTGCTTAAAAATGCAAATAAGTGTTTATTAAACAATAAAGTGTTTAAAGCTACAATAAAGGTTAATAAAAGTATTGTGTGGATTTATTGTAACAATATAGTTACTCTTGTTCTCTTTATTTTCTAATTTATTTAAATAAATAAGAATATTTCTAAAAGTCAATTTGACTTTAAAGTGTTTAAGTCAAGTCAAGTCAAGTTTATTCGTATAGCCCTAAATCACAAACAGTCTCAAAGGGCTTCACAAAGCCAAAAATTGACAATTATTCTCAAAGCATCCCCTGATCTTAAGCTCCCAAAAGGGCAAGGAAAAACTCAAAAAAACCCTGCCAGGGAAAAATGAGAAACCTTGAGAAGGGACCACAGATGGAAGGATCCCCCTTTCAGGATCACCAGGTTGTAATGGATGCAGAGAGGGCACAAGTAATACATAATATGAAAATCAATGAAATAATGGATGTCGGATATGCCCTCGATTGTCCTGGCAGTGTCTTCAAGGAGGTTGAGCTGCAGTTTCTTCATCTTGAATTGGTCCCAGAGAATCCAGCTAGCCGCTATCGGCTTTTGCGCCACCTAACCCCCTCCCCAGCCAGTGAGGGGGTGGGCAGAGAGAACAAAACAAACTCCGGCCGAATCGGCCACTACAAGTTAGTTAAAGGCCATCTCATAGAAATGTGTCTTTAAACGTGTCTTAAATGTTTCTACTGAGGTAGTAGTTCTAATATCCATTGGTAGGGTATTCCAAAGCTCAGGAGCCCGAATAGAGAATGCTCTAGAACCTGCAGACATTTTCTTGGCCCTCGGTGTAACTAAAAGACTAGCATTTTGCGAACAAAGGTTACGAGACGGAACATAAGGAACAACTAGTTCGATGAAATATAAAGGCGCTAAGCCATGTAGTGATTTATAGGTTAACAGAAGAACCTTGAAGTCACATCTTAAATGGACTGGGAGCCAATGTAAGTTGGCTAATATTGGGGTAATGCGATCAAATCTTCTTGTCCGTGAGAGCAGCCTTGCAGCAGCATTATGGACTAACTGTAGAGTTTTGATGCTGGACTTAGGAAGACCAGAGAATAATGCATTACAGTAGTCCAGGCGAGACGTGATGAATGCATGTACAATACTTCACTGGTTTCTTTTATATCAAACAAATTGTTTTAGGTTATTCACCTGACATGTTTCGGCGGTTTCTTCCGCCTTCATCAGAGTGTCACAGATGTGATAGTGACGCATCTTTATCAGCAGATGGATGAAGGCGTGGCTCACCTGTCAGATTTGACAGGTGAGCCACGCCCTCTGCTGTCCATTCACCTCTCCAGAATGCTGTTCCAGGTTGTAGAGAGCATATAGGCTCCCTCATCCCTGTTGATGGTTCTCGGGCCCCGCTTGCGGATCTCAATGGCCTCCCTGATCCAACGCTGATGTTTATTTTCTTCAGTGCGGATGACTCTGGCCTTTTCCCAGTTCATGATGTGGTTTTCTCTTTTACAGTGATCGGTTATGGCTGACTTATAGTGCTCCTGTTCTGCTTGTAGTTTTATTGCTCTTGTTTGTCTTGTTGCCGTCTCCTTCTCACACTCCTTCTTGTGTTCTATTTTTCTTGTGATGAAGTTCCTCCCTGTCTCTCCAATGTATGATTTATTGCATGATTTGCATGGAATTTCGTATATGGAATTGCATTTGTTTTCCGGGTTGACTTTGTCTTTTGGGTGGACCAGTATTCGACGGAGTGTTGTATGTGGTTTGATAGGTGTGGTTATGTTATGTTTATTCATGGCTCTTTTGATGCGTTCCGTAATTCCTCTGACATACGGCAAAATCACCATTCCACTGGGTTCTTGTTTCCGTGTTTGTTTCTTTCTTTTCCCCTGTGTTTTGTATCCTTTGTTTTTTACCTGTTCTGCACCTTTGGTTATTGCCCATTGTGGATACTGACATTTTTTAAGTGCCTGTTGTATGTATTGTTCTTCCTGTGCTACGTCCTCCGGATCCGTGATTATTGTCGTGCGTTCATATAGTGTTCTGACAACTGACAGTTTATGTATAGTGGGATGTTCTGATGTCCAGAGGAGGTATTGGTCGGTGTGTGTGGGTTTTCTGTGTACTTTTATTTTTATGTCTCCGTTGTTTGTATGGTGTATGTTGATGTCTAGAAAGGCTATGGCTTGGTCTGTTTCTTCTTCATGGGTGAATTTAATGTTACCGGTGGTGTCTATGGTGTTGAGATGGTCTGTCAGGTGTTGTGTATGTCCTGTTTTTGTTTTTTCTAGAATGTCATCGACGTAGCGTCTCCATAGCGTGGGTTTGTATGTGTCCGGAGCTGTTGAGAGTGCCTTTTGTTCCAGATCTTCCATGAAAAAATTGCACATGATGGCAGAAAGAGGGTCTCCCATGGGGAATCCCTCTTTTTGCCTGTAAATTGTGTTTCTGTATTGAAAGTATGTGGAGGTGGCGATGAAGTGGAGTAGTTGGGTGATGTCCTGTGCTGTTAGGTTTGTGCGTTTCTTAAGTGTCCTGTCTGCTGATAGTCTGTCATGTACTATGTGTATGGTGGCATGTGTGGGTGTTTTTGTGAAGAGTGAAATGACGTCGTGTGATATGAGCATTTCATCTTTCTGTACCTTTACGTGTGTGAGTTCTGTAGCGAGTTGTTTCGAGTTTTTGCAGTGTCGATCCGTGAGTCCTAGTAGTGGTTTTATTATTTCTGTGAGTGCTTTTGAAAGGTTGTATGTGACTGACCCTATGCTGTCTACGATGGGGCGGAGAGGTGTACCTGGTTTATGAATTTTTGGTGTGCCATAAATTCTGGGGATGATATTTGCTGTGGGTATTAAGTGATTGTATGTCTGTTTGTTTATTTTATTTTCAATGAGTAGTGGTTTGAGTAATGCTTTGAGTTTGTTTTTCTTGTCTTCTGTTGGGTCTTTTTGTACTACTTCGTAAGTGTCATCCTGTAGTAACTGTTGCATTGATTCTTCGTAAGTGTCTGTGTCCATAATTACTGTTGTTCTACCTTTGTCCGCTGGGAGGATTGTAATGTCTTTATTTTTTGCTAGTGTGATCATTGCGTTTACTTCCTGTTTTGTAATGTTACTGGGTGGTGATTTAGCCGTTTTTAAAATACCTGCAACTTCATTGCGTAGTGCTGCTTTTTGTCCTGGGTCATGTATTTTTTCGCATGCTAACTCCGTGGCTAAAATGAAATCATCGACGGGTATGTTTTTGGGTGTGATTGCGTAGTTGAGTCCTTTTGCTAGTATGCTGCGTTCTGCCTGGGTGAGTTTGTGGCGTGACATATTGTGAATCCATTTATCGTTGATATGTGTGTCGTCCGGTTGTGCCTTCTTTTGTGCGATGAGTCTGTCCAATTTTCCGATGTGCCGCTTTTTTGTGGCAGCGAATTCCTGTTCGTGTATATTATCTAAATGTCCGTGTAGTGTTGTTTCTGTGTTGTTGTCCAGGGCGTACCGGTGTTTGAATTGTTCCGTCAGCCGCTGCAGTTCATCGTTGATGTTGTTGAGTTTGTTGGTTGTGCAGCGTATCCGTTCTTTGACCAGAGTCATCCGCACTCTTCTGATAATCCTTTCCGCATTCCTGGTCGGGATTGGGTTCTTGATTGTCAGGCTGGCCGGCGTTACCTCTTCGTCTCGGCAGCGTAGATTGAACCTCAGGTGGTTCCTGTAGCGGGCTCGTTTTTTCGTCAGTCTTTCGAGGAGGCGAAATTCCTTGACGCAGTTCTCTCCATAACTTCTTCGTAATACTTGTACTAAGTGGTGAGCCACGCCTTCATCCATCTGCTGATAAAGATGCGTCACTATCACATCTGTGACACTCTGATGAAGGCGGAAGAAACCGTCGAAACATGTCAGGTGAATAACCTAAAACAATTTGTTTGATATAAAAGAAACCAGTGAAGTGATTAAATAAGGAAAAACAAAATGAACTTAGTACAAGTGCATGTACAATAGTTTCCGCATCCCCGGTCGAGAGGATCGGAGACGAATTGTGCAATATTACGAAGGTGAAAAAACGCAATCCTGGTTATATTCTTAATGTGTTTTTGAAAGGAGAGCGTTTGGTCAAATATTACCCCGAGATTAGTTACAGTATCACTCTGAGTGATAGTACGGTTATCTATAGTTATAGTGGGTCCCTAAATAAGTGTTGATAACGAGTAGGACCAATTATCAACATCTCAGTTTTATCTGGGTTAAGACGAAAGAAGTTGAGAGACATCCATTGCTTGATCTCCGCAAGGCACGCTTCGAGATTACAACAGTCCCGCGGCTCTGTCATCGATAACGGCATATATCATTGGGTGTCTTCCGCGTAGCATTGAAAACTAATATTATATTTATGTTTTATTTCCCCAAGCGGAATCATATAAATATTAAATAAAATCGGTCCGAGTACCGATCCCTGTGGGACACCACACGTAACATTATAGAGCTCAGAGGACCTGTCTGATAGATAGGAATAGAACCAGCTTAGTGCTGACCCTGGGATACCAACACAACTTTTAAGACGCCCTAATAAAATATCGAAGTCTACAGTGTCAAAGGCAGCACTAAGATCGAATAGTAACAATACAGACGACATATTTGAATCCATAGCTATGAGGAGATCATTAGTCACTTTAGCAAGTGCTGTCTCTGTGGAATGATTAGCTCTACAACCAGACTGAAAAGAGTCATATCGATTATTAGCGACCATGTAATCAATAAGCTGCTGCGCTACTACTTTTTCAAGAAGTTTTGCAATGAATGGGAGGTTTGAAACTGGCCTATAATTACTGAGACAGTCCCGGTCAAGATTTGGTCACTTAAGTAGCGGTTTAATAATAACGGTTTTAAAGGCTGTTGGCACTATCCCAGAGGAAACAGACAGATTAATTATATTTAAGACGGACGATCTCAAAATTGGAAATAATTATTTAAGTAGTTTGGCTGGAAGCAGGTCGAGTAAACATGTTTGTTTAGCCGCACTAACCAATTTTCTAAGCATTTCAAGGGACACGCTTTTAAAATTTGAGAGGGTTATTGCATGATCCCCAGCGCTAGTAACCGGCGGAGATTAATGACTTGGGAAAAATAACGAGTTTTTCCTAAGATAAGCGCATCTTTATATTTCAGGAGGCTGTCCTTCCATGCCTGATGGAAAACCTCAAGTTTGGTTTAACGCCATCTGCGCTCATGCTTTCTACATAATTGTTTAAGAGTACGTGTTTCATCTGTGAACCACGGAGTTGGCCATCTACAGCGAGTTTTCAGACGTAGCGGCGCCACAGAGTCGATGGCTTTTAATAATGTCGCATTGAATTCATTTAAAAGATTATCAATAGAGCCGCAGTATGTGGGAAACATGGCGGATAGCTCAGTTGCAGTCATGGAGTTAAAATTACAGCTGCTATGATTCTGATTGCTCTCTTGTCTTTGACAAGGAACTAACATTTCAAATTTTATTAAGAAATGATTAGACAAAACAGTAGTGTATGGCAGTACTGCTATATTTGAGATTGCTATTCCCGGGATAATAGCAGATCTAAGATATTTCCATTCTTATGCGTTGCTGCCTGTACGGCTTGCGTAAAACCAAACGTATCGATTAAAGTCTGAAATGCCGAAGTCAGTGGTTCTGACGGTAAATTGATGTGGATGTTGAAATCACCCATGATAACTATATTATCTGCATTTGTCACTAGATCAGCCACAAATTCTGAAAATTCATCCAGGAAGCCAGAGTAAGCCCCGGGTGGACGGTAAATAACAGCAAGATAGAATGACGGTAAAGCAGTGGATCGCACAATGAGAACTTCAAATGTTTTAAATACGTGAATTGAGCGAGGCCTAAATCTAAGCTCAGAATTTGAGATGAGGGCGACACCCCCACCCTTTTTTCGAGGACGCGCAACTTGAGAGCTCACAAAATTTGGAGGTGAGGCCTCGTTACGTGGCAGCAGTTCATTAGGTTTTAACCAGGTCTCGCAAAGACCAAAAATGTTTAGATTATGTTCCGTGATAAGGTCATTAACGAGAACTGCTTTCGTATGAAGCGATCTAATATTCATAAAACCGAGTTTAAGTGTAATCGGTCGATCAGGGTGCGTATCTATCGAAGGATTTTTAAATGGGATGCGAGTAAAATTGTGCCTAACATCACCTCTCAAAAGTTTATTTGCGCGGTGGGATGAAACGACCGTGGGGATTTGATGATGAATATTTGTTACAAATGTGAAGTTATCTAAAACAGGCACCGTTTCATCAGCAAGACCGGTCGGGACGGAGTGATTGGATTTGTCTACTACCGCAGTAGAAAGTGTGTTTATGTGTACTGCAGCACTATTTAAACTGTCGCGCTCTAGTCTACACGAGGAGCTATGTGTATGCTGAAAGTCTAGCCTAGCGCTAGTTAACTTTAACTTAACAGACTCCAAACCCATCCTCACAGGTGGTCTAATCACCTGTGCCCTGGCCTGCTCTAAAGTGACCTGTCATGAGTGGCTCAAACAGTAATCTATATTCCTAGAAAGAGTGAAGGCGCCTTCACGGTTAGGGTGAAGGCCGTCCTTCCTCAGCAGGTCGGGGCGGCCCCAGAAGGAGGACCAGTTATCTATAAAATACAGTCCCTGCTTTTTACAGAACCCAGCCATCCATCGATTAAGGGAGACTAATCTACTAAACCTCTCATCCGTGCCTCTCCCAAGCAGGGGGCCAGAGACAAATACTCGATGCCGACTCATCTTTCTGGCAAGATCACAAGTCCTCGCTATGTTTTTCTTTGTGATCTCTGATTGTCTCATCCTAACATCATTGGAGCCGACGTGTATCACTATGTCCGAGTAGCTAGCGTTGGTGGAACTACGCTGTTGACTAAGCCTATTGCGAGTCAGCTCCCTAAGATTAGCTTCTATGCCGGGTGCTCTGCCCCCAGGAATACACATTACCGTGGCTGGATTTTTAAGCGTAATGTTTCGGGTAATGGAGTCACCTATGACCAAAGTGCGAGGGCCAGTAGACCGAGATGACTTTGGACGGCTATGCGTCTTACCTGGCTCATCGCGATTAGCAGGCCGTTTGGGGCTAATGCTAACCGGGCTAGCGGGCTGACTACAGCCCGCGTCTATGTCCGCCGCAACTACTGTTATCGCACTATTCTGCTCTAACTGGCGGACACGTCCCTCTAGCAGAGACAACCTCTCTAAGAGAAGGGTGCAGTTGGTGCACGAAGCCGTACAAACCTCTTTGTCCTCTGCCATACTTTGTGTCCGAAGAGCGACGATCGATCGAGTGGCGTGAGTGCGCAGCCGGCCGCCGGAAGGCTAAGTCCAAATCAGTAAACTATCCAATGAGTTGAGAGTGTCATGAGTAAATCATTCACACTGGTCTTTTGCGTATGCTTGTACAGTTAGACACAGAAGTATTTGTGGGAAATGATGAGGAAATCATAAACACCGGTCCTTTGCAGATTGTTGCGTGTTGTTTGAGATGTCCGTTGTTGAGCAAGGAAAACAAAGATGTGGAGTAACAGTTGGCTCTTTATTGGCAAGATCTTGGGTTGTTTAATGGCGGCCAGTACACGAGGCATGGCAGCAGATGAAACAACAACCCCCATTCTCCAGGTCAGAATGTTTTATACTGTCCGGAAAAGGCGGGAAAGCGTTACCTGACCATTTGGTACCTATGTATATTGGGAGGTTACTGCCCGTGTGTGTGTGTGTGTGTGTGTGTGTGTGTGTGTGTGTGTGTGTGTGTGTGTGTGTGTGTGTGTGTGTGTGTGTGTGTGTGTGCGCGTGTGCGTGCGTGCGTGCGTGCGTGTGTGTGTGCGCGCGCGCGCGCGTGTGTGTGCGCGCGCGTGTGTGTGCGCGTGTGTGTGCGCGTGTGTGTGTGTGTGCGCGTGTGTGTGCGTGTGTGTGTGTGTGTGTGCGCGTTGTGTGCGCGCGTTGTGTCCGCCGTCTGTGCCCATGTGTTTTTGGAGGCCACAAAACTGGGTGCTGTATCCGTGTTCTGATTGAGCAGTTACGTTTATATAAAATAATAAGAGGAATTGCACATACAGTAATCCCTCATTTATCACGGATGATTGGTTCCAAAAACCACCCGCGATAAGTGAAATCCGTGAAGTACGGTCACCCTATCATCTGTACATTTTTTTCTTATCCATACATTTTTTGTGTGTCAATAAATGTATATGAAACCAGTTAAGTGCATATTTTATTATTAGAAATATTAAATAATTGTTTCAAATATGTAAATAATACATTAATAGTATAAATAAAATACAGAAAGATTTGTATAAATATTGAAAATATAAATATTATACAAGTGTGCGTGTAACATGTTAACAAGAAGTACTGGCCAGGCTAACGAGTTAGCGGAAAGATACTAATTTGCGCTAACACGCGAAAACGGAACTCTAAAGGGATTTAAACGAACATTTGGAGCAATACTACATTGTCCTAAAGGTTAGACACGTTCATTCCTTTTGTTAGGAGACCCACTTACTCTCCCTAAATTTCAATAAAACAAGCCACATCATATTCCGCTCCCATAAAAAAAAAAGGACATTGACCAAATTTCCATAAAAATCAACGGACAAAACATTGAAAGAGTCAGCTCTACTAAATTCCTGGGTATCCATATTGACGAGTTCTTGAACTTTAAAAGACATATTGATGATCTCACAATCAAACTGTCTAAATATGCTGCTTTGTTCTTCAAATTGAGACATTATCTCCCACTTAGTGCACTTCTTATTCTGTACAAATCCTTATTTGAACCTCATTTAAAATATTGCAATATTATATGGTGTAACACATTTCCAACCCATTTTAAAAAGCTTGAGATACTTCAGAAAAAGATCATACGTGCCATAACATGGTCTGAGTTTAACGCACCCACTAAAACAATCTTCCACCGACACAATCTTCTGAGGCTTGTTGAACACAACTATTTCCAGAATGCTTGCATCATGTATCAGACTATCCATAAACGAAACCATAAACTCTGCCAACTCATCCCAACCTGTACTCACAGCCACACCACCAGGAATAGCAATCTAATCATTGGGAAAAAAACGTAAACTATAATCTACAAGCTTTAGCATTGTGTGCAGAGGACCACAGATTTGGAATGAGCTTGACGAAACATTAAAAATGTTGCAATCCATATCCATCTTCAAGGCAAATCTAAAAATCAATGTATGTTTAATGTGCTGATCATAAATCGCATGAACACCTGTGTCCTGTTGTCAATTTATTAATTGCTAATGTACTTTACATCAAATCCAGTGTAACCAGAATACTGAGACTATCTATTACTTGTCATATGTTTATTGTGTGTTGTACCTTATTGTGTGTTTATTGTTATTGTCTATATCTGTGTGTTTGTCCATAATGTAAGGATATCTGGCCAATATCTGATACTTATGGGAAACCAGGCCCCCTATTAAAAGCTTTAAATAGCTTGCTTGGGGTGACCTTTCACGCATCCGACTATGTAATACTGTTTGTTGTATGTCTTGGATATTGCGTGAATAAACTCAAACTCAAACTCACATCGTCAATGACTCCTTGTACCACTGTAACCGACATATGTACACGAACGTAAAACAGTAAGTGGTATCGCCTGAAAACGGCCTTCAAAATAAATCACCCTACCTCAAATCAAAGCACGGTTGAATAACATAAATAACATGGAGAATTACATTCTGTAAATATGTTTTTAGAACAACTTTTATTATAATTTTTTTTACAACAAGGTACAAGTCTACATACTGTATGTTTTTAGAACTATTTTATTATTACCTGTAACAACTTTTCTATAACAAGGTACAACTCTGTAAATATGTTTTTATAACTCTTATTATTATGACATTTATGCACTGCAATTGTGTGGGCACTCCTTGCCTTCTGCTGGCGTGTGGGTAAGTTTTGTGCCATAATTCCTCAATTTAGAAGTTTTATTTTGACTTAAAATGTTTTTTTTTCAATTTGGAAAATTTCGGCTTGTGGATAGCCCGTCCGCCTCACAGTTAGGAGGGTGCGGGTTCGATTCCATCTCCGGCCCTCCCTGTGTGGAGTTTGCATGTTCTCCCCGTGTCCGCGTGGCTTTCCTCAGGGCACTCCAGTGTCCTCCCACATCCCAAAAACATGCTTGGTAGGCCAATTGAGCACTCCAAATTGGCCCTAGGTGTGAGTGCGAGTGCGGATGGTTGTTCGTCTCTGTGTGCCCTGCGATTGGCTGGCAACCAGTTCAGGGTGTACCCCGCCTACTGCCCGATGACAGCTGGGATAGGCTCCAGCACGCCCGCGACCCTGTGGGGACACAGCGTTACAGAAAATGGATGGATGGATGGATGGATGGATGGATGGATGGATGGATGGATGGATGGATGGATGGATGGATGGATGGATGGAAAAAAAATCCGCAATGTAGTGAAACCGTGATAAATGGACCGTGATGTAGCGAGGGATTACTGTATATGAACAAGAAAAAGTATATGAGTTTGTCAAAAATATGTACACGTTGCTGTTTCTACCACTTCATTATCCATGCACAGTTAGATACAGAAGTATTTGAACGTTGGTATTTTTAATATTGTGTCTTCATACACTGCTTTAAGTCGTAATAAGGTATCATGAGAGCATTCAGAAAGTTTAGAAGATGTACTGCTCTCAATGGCATTGAACCACAACTTACTCTTAATGAGATTGGTTGTTGTTGTTCTTTTAGTAATTTATTTGGGCTTTGCACTTTTACCTTCCAAATTCTGGATTATTTCTGGTTCTCTGGGCAAACAAGTTAAGAAACAATACATTCACAAAAAATGAAAAGTTAGTTGATGCAAATATAATGCTACTTTAGATGTTTTGCTAATTGAATACTTTATTTGAACATCATTTGTTTCCTATCCTAGTCTGGCACCTACAGCAGATTGTTTTTGCACATTCTGGACCATTGTCATGTTTTCGTTACGATTCATTTACGAAAAAGGCAATTCAAGCATTATTCTAATGTATTTGAGATCAAAGTCAAAGTCAAAGTCAGCTTTATTGTCAATTTCTCCACATGCCAAAGACACACAAAGAAACCGAAATTTCGTTCCCCCCTATCCCACGGTGACAAGACATGGCCCACAACAGACAAACAAGTAAACAAGTATAACAACAGCGTGCTGAATAAACAATGAATAAATAACACAATAAATAAATAAATAAATAAATAAATAAATAAATAAATAAATAAATAAGAGGAGCAAAAAAGGAGCAAGTGCGCGTACAGCAGACATTCCAGAAAATAGCGCAACAGTGCCGCACGCTACGCAGAAGTGGGTAGCGAGTTCAGGGTCCTAACAGCCTGGAGAAAGAAGCTGTTGGCGAGTCTGGTGGTGCGGGAGCGCAGGCTCCTGTACCTCTTCCCAGAGGGCAGAAGGTCAAACAAAGAGTGAGCCGGGTGACTCACATCTCTCGCAATCGAGGTTGCCTTGCGGGCGAGATGGGAAGTGTAAATGTCCTTCAGGGAGGGGAGCGAAGCACCAATAATTTTACCAGCCGTATTCACTATGCGCTGCAGGGCCTTCAAGTTCTGTTCAGTGCAGTTACCACCCCAGACAGCGATGCAACTGGTGAGGACGCTCTCAACGGTGCCACGGTAGAATGTAGGGTCATAGCAGTACCTGGATACTGGTGTGAATGGAATGGGTGAAAACAATAATAAAATGTTAATATACCAGAGGGTAACAGCTCATATCAGCTTTATTTGATTGCGTGTTCAAAAAATATCAATTACAAACTATGAACTGAACAAGCTCAATATGTGAACTGAACTTTTGACTAGTTTGTGTAGAAAATAAACTTTTTCAACACTGCTTATGGATTGTGCAGTCAAAAGCAAGCGTACTACTCCTCCTGTCTGTCAATGTACACAGTGTTTGCGACACTTGTTGTCTTAGTCATTTGATCAAATTCCAACCCGCCTGTCTGTACACGTGTTTCATTTAAATAATTGCACAGACCTGCTTGAACATCGTGTGTTCAGGGCGTTGTCCCCCGCCTACTGCCCGTGTGATCATAACTGAAGCACCAAGGGCAACTTTTATTGAGTACACTGGCCCTCGAGGACCAGAATTGCCCACCCCTGTTCTACACCATGGAAATTTGATTGATAATGAGTATTTCAGTAATTGACAGCTCTGCACTGATGTCGCACGCAAGGACGCAAATCACTCCACGCATGCGGGGTTTGTTGTCAAAATAATAAATTTACTGAAACACACAGCACAACAGTTAAGAACCGGCGAAACTCCCGCTCATTGTCTCCTAACGTCCGGGTACAGAGGACCCCCGTAGGGGTCCCAGGTGCCTTATTGAAATTCCCAAATACTAGCCACTGATACAATACAGCACAGGTGTCAAACTCAAGGCCCGGGGCCAGTTACGGCCTGCCACATCATTTTAGGTGACCCATGAAGACAAATTGTTCATCAAATTCATGTCATTACTAGAATTGAAAATTGTCTTCACTTTTATTAATGTCTTTTTTTTAAAAATATTTGACCAGTTTTTACTCGTCTGATTTGAAAACGAGTTATTTGTCAGTTTGTTTTGTAGCTTTTACTGTATATAATATGAGGTGCTCATACATGTATTTGGGTTGACAGTCATAATGGCCCTCCGAAAGATGCTATGACTACAATGCGGCCCGCGAAAAAAATTTGTTTGACACCCCTGCAATACAGTATTATTTGCATTATTTGCATATAACGTGTTCAGAAATATATTCACAAAGCAATTTTAAAAACAAATTAACATGTCGGGTGAGTCCATTCAAATGTCCCAAAAACCACCATGGGCCCCCGACGTCGTCGGAGCTGCTTTCCGAATCCATTTCCTCCTGTCTCAGACGTCTTTTCCATGCCTTTGGCTTTAAGGTCTTTGAGGTTCTTGAGGTTTGTTTCGCCTTTCTTTTTTTCCCCCAAACTCTCCTCAACAAGCAGAAAGTTGCAGGGTAGAAGAAGGTTCCTGTGCAATATTCTATTCCATTCAGTCCCATTCTCTGGTCGGACCACATAGACTGGACTGTCCTTATGCTTCCTCTCTACTACCACGTGCACTTGATCCTCCCAATACGACCTTGGTTTACAAGTTTTTGCATCAACAATCGTCGAAGCCGCTCGGGTTCAAATCTGGGCGGGGGGGGGGGGGTGGGGGGGGGGTAGGGGGGAGGGTTATAACACCCCAATAACGCCCCTCCGGGTCTCACTCTCATTGCCCACGCAAGCATTGAAGTCACCCAGCAGAACAATGGAGTCCCCAGAGAGAGTGCTCTCCAGCACACCTTACAAGGACTCCAAAAAGGGTGGGTACTCTGAGCTGCTGTTTGGTGCATAAGCACACACAATATTCAGGACCCGTCTCCTCACCTAAAGGTGGGAGGAGGCCAACCTCTCATCCACTAGTATGACCCAATGTACAGGCGCCAAGCCAGGGGGCAATAAGTTTGCCCACACCTGCTCTGTGTTTCTCACCGTGGGCAACTCTAGAATGGAAGATAGTCCGAACCCTCACAAGAAGACTGGTACCAGAATTCAGTCTGTGTTTGGAGGTAATTCCGACTATGTCTTAACGGAATTAATCTTTCTCGCACACCAGCTCGGGCTACTTCTCTGTCAAATAGGTGAATAGGTAGTGGTAGTAGATGTAGTAGTAGTAGTACGAGTGATACTTGTAGTAGTAGTAGTAGTAGTAATACTTGTAGTAATTGTAGTAGTAATAGTACTTGTAGTATATAATGAAAGTATGGGATATAATAATAATGCTTAAATGCATGCAGAATACTGTCTCAGGAATGCAGGTTAATTGAAATCACAAATGTATCCCCTACTGCAGGCACTAGTGATGGATTGAATCAGACCAATCTCTGTTTTTAGGTAGACGGATTACTTGACAACAGACTTGACTGAACATAAACATCCATCGATTTTCAACACTGCGTAGGCTGGTCAGGGTTCAGGAGCTTATCCCAGCTGACTTTGGGCGAAAGGCATATTCCACCCTGAACTGGTTGCCAGAGGACATACAGGGATGAAAAAACATCCACACAGTAATTAAACAGGAATCTATCCCACGCTGCCTGGGCAGAAGTCCAGTGAGTCTACCCCCACACCATCAGCATCTTCAAACATAAACACTTAAATTACTCATCCTTCAAAATTTATGGAAAACAATGGGAACATGTTCAACATGTTTCAGTGGATGTGCTCTCTCATTTTCACTATTAAATACAGGGAGAAGCATACATAAATATTTCTTGTGGTAACTTATCAGTGTAACAATACAGTTCATTCTAAAATGCTGCTTTTTATTTTTCCCTAACCCTAACCTACAGCAAATTGAGTTTCACAAATTCCTTATTATGATCACAGGCAAAGCTTTTCCGTCACTGTGTAAGGGTCAGTAAATCCACCAAATCAAACTGACAGCACAACAATATTTAAAACACAGGACTTCAGGTCCCCATTAAAGTTTAAGAAAATAACAAACCTGATATGTGGGAGGAAAATTCAGAAACACTACACATCAAAAACACACAAGGACAACTACTCACCGACTACTCATCACAAAAAGAACAGGAGGATCGCTGGACAGAACACTTCAGAGAGATCTTCAACAGAAATCCCCCTCCACACCCAAAAGAAGCACAAGATGCTGCAGAGGATTGGGACATTCGTATCGACCCACCAAAAAGAAAAAGAAAAATTATTCCTCTCAAAACACTCAAAAACGGAAAGTCCCCAGCTGCTGATAACCTAAATGCAGAACTCTAAAGCTGATCCACCTGACTTACTGCCGGAAATGCGTACCAAACTCTGGCATCGAGGATACAGGGACCGAACTGCCCTTATCAGTTGGTTTGGCACCCCGTACTCCCGAAGCACCCCCCACAGAACTCTCCGTGGGGCACGGTCGAACACCTTCTCCAGGTCCACAAAACACGTGGACTGGTTGAGTGTACTCCCATGCACCCTCGAGGATCCTGACAAGGGTATGGAGCTGGTCCACTGTTCCACGGCCAGGACGTAAACCACACTGCTCCTCCTGAATCCGAGATCCGGCATCCTGATGGACCCTTCTCTCCAGCACCCCTGAATGGACCTTACCAGGGAGGCTGAGGAGTCTGATTCCTCTATAGTTGGAACATACCCTCCGGTCCCCTCCACCACACCAGTCTGCCAATCCAGAGGAATTGTTCCCAATGTCCACGCAATGTTGTAGAGATGTGTCAGCCAAGACAGCCCCAAAATGTCCAGAGCCTTTAAGAACTTCGGGCGGATCTCATCCACCCCCGGGGCCCTGCCTGAGAGGAGTTTTTAACTACCTCGGTGACTTCGACTTGGAGAGTCCACCTCAGAGTCTCCAGGCCCTGCTTCCACAATGGAAGACGCGTCGGTGGAATTGAGGAGGTCTTCGAAGTATCCTCCCCACCGACGCACAACGTCCCAAATCGAGGTCAGCAGCACACCATCTTCACTGTAAACAGTGTTAATAGTGCACTGCTTCCCCCTCCTTAGACACCGGATGGTGGACCAGAATTTCCTCGAAGCCATCTGGAAGTCATTCTCCATGGCCTCGCCGAACTCCTCCCATGGCCGGGTTTTTGCCTCACCAACCACGCTCTGCTTGGCCATCCGGCAGCTGTCGTCTGTCTTCGGAGTCCCACAGGCCAAAATGGCCCGATAGGACTCCTTCAGCTTGATGGCATCCCTTACCGCCGGGGTCCACCAAGGGTTCGGGGTTTTCTGCCACGACAGGCACCGACCACCTTACGGCCACAGCTGCCTCAACAATGGAGGCAGGAAACATGGTCCACTCAGACTCAAGATGTGGGAAAACGTTTGTCGGAGGTGGGAGTTGAAGCTCTTTCTGACAGGGGATTCAGCCAGACGTTTCCAGCAGAACCTTGTGGTGAATTGACTTTGTTGCTCCGCTGGTCTCCAAAAAACACTTGGTGGAAGATGGCTGGCTCAGAGAAGGAACACTTCAGTGACACACGGCTGATTGGGAAAATATTTTATTCAACCAATGTCACAGTGAAGTTTCTCCAAATATTCAAGTGGCCCAACAGCAAAGATGTTAGCTGCTCTTTTTTTGTCATCCAGGTCCCACATCTTTTATACCTGGCAAGACGCTGATCTCATCGTTTTGAATAACAGCTGCGGTTCAAGTCTCAGTATACTTGTTGTTTTAGTTGCCCCTAAAAGGCCATCCACTCGGTTCTTCCCTGGTCACGGACAACTGGCCCTTCCATATTCTAAGTCCCTGTACATTACTGAAACGAAACCTTCCTGTTCAGCACAAATAGCTTATGGTAATACTACTGCTGCCGGCCCGGCCTTCTAAGGCAACATACAGAGACGCATGCCGGCTAAAATTTAAAACATATACCCCCCTTTCGGGACCTTATAAGTGTCCCGAGAACGGTCCAACAAGAGATGACGTCGGTAAACATCCAAAAATCTTCCCCCAACCAAATTTACGGTCACATCTACAATTTGGCCTATATATACTGAGCCTAAATCACGCTCAAGGCATGCTACCTAAGGTTATTTTAACTGGGAAAGCTCAAACTACTTTCGTATCCAATTGCTCCCTGACAGCAATCTGACGCCTCTCAAAAAAGTCAAAGTCAAAGTCTCCTTTATTGTCAATTCCTCCGCATGTCAAGACACACAAAGAGATCAAAATTACGTTTCTCACTATCCCAGGGTGACAAGACAGAGTTCACAATGCACATACAAGTAAACAACACAGGAAAAATAAAACAAGAAGATGAACATATAAGAGTGATAGCACGCTAGCCGCTCCCAATGCACAGCAGAGTACGGAAAGATGACAGTCAACCAGGCCACTGCGAACACGAGCACACAGCAGGCACGCACTGTCCGGTTCGTGGATCCTATCAGGCGAACGCAACCCATCTTGTCGTCCCGCGAACGAACGTACGCCAGGAGAATGGAAGGCACGGCTGGGGGAGCTGGGTTGGCCGCAAGCCTGGCCCGACGTCTTCGCGCTGGCCCCTCTTCCGCTGCCTCGGAGACCCGCTGCCAACGCATCCCAACAATGCTCCAGGACGGAGCAGTCCGAGCTCACGACGCAGTCCAACCGGGGGAGGAAGAGCAGGCCAGTCCGGCGTCGCTCCATGACGAAGCAGTCCGAGCGCCCTTAATCTCTCCGCACCAAAGTCCAGAACGCCATAAAACCCACTTCCGCTGATGTTGAGCAGAACATGCCCGCCGCACCAGTAGCACGACGTATCACACGAGACGAACACACACAAAACTGCCGGACAAACACTCAGTAAACACTCACAAAACACCGAACGGGACAGAGAGTGGCCGCTGCGTGTGCACGCGCCGCCATCTTGAACCACAAGTAAAGAAAATTGGAGTCCACATTATCCAAATGACGATAACCACCCCCCTTTGTTAACACCTCAACCACCTTGCTAATTTGAGAAGTAACAAATTTGGCGTGGCCCGTTAGAAGCCCCAAAAGGTTGCCGGCCCTCCCTCGAGAAAAAACCCTGCCAGTCTAATGACAAGGAAAAAGAGGGAGGCCCTTTCTAACATCCCCAGTGATTCCCTCCACCTGGCGTCAGCCAAGTAAAAGGAGCCCTGGCACATATCACAATCCACAAAACACAGTATGAGCTCTCAGAACAGTAAGGAAAACAAGGACATGTCCACCGACCGCTAAACAGTCAAACCGCACCGTCACATGATCAACATGCAAAGAGTTAACAAAATGAGGTAAAGAAAGATGGAATAAAACAACGAGGTATATAATAACGAGGTATCACAGCATGCTATTGAATCAAAACCCAAACCAAACCAAAAGTGTAGCCCCCCTTCGCATGTGTAAGTGCGTGCTGATGCAAAGTCCAGTCCACCGAATATCCAGTGGTGGGTCATGCCGGGTATCACTGCCCAGGGCCTGCTGTCCATTCAAAGTCCTTATGTCCAGTTCATTGTCCATAGAGTCCCTTGCCAGGCCCCGGTCAGCGTCCAGGGGTTCTGCAATAATTGAGAGCCACTGCCAGTGTTGAACGATGACAACAGGACAAAACCTTGAGTTGCAATGAAAAAAGCAGCAATGCCCAACGTAGGCCGGAAGTCCTCCCGGCCCCCTTCGGTCACCCCTAGTAGACGACATCTCCATAACCAGTTGTCAGCAAACAAAATATTTTCCATTGGGGTTGATTGGGGCACGGGGACGACTGGTGGCCGTCATCTCATGTGGAACCTCGAGCGATCCCGGCATCTACTCCTACGATCCAGAGGCCCACGTGATCCCTGAAACATACAAACAAACAAACAAACAAACAAACAAACAAACAAACAAACAGACAAACAGACAAACAAACAAACAAACAAACAAAAAACACTGCCCCCAGGAGTTATGAATCATCCCCCTTATTTCTTGTCGTGCTGTCAGTCTCACGAGATCCCTCCTGTTACAGAGTAACTTCTACCTGTTCAAGTTAGCCTTTCCTGCTGCAGCTGTCACGGTCTGAAGTCCTGTCAATCACATCTCGGCAATCACTCTTTCACAGTCGAAATACTGATTTTCACTCCAAATTTCATCTTTGATTTAAATTTTTGCTCAGTATTCTCAAATGGGTCCCAGTCCCGTCAGTTTTGTTCACTCAATTTGTCTATGTACATTATGTTTGTCTCCCCTTCAAGTCACCTCACTGTTCAAATCAGTCACCCTTTTGAAGCAATGGACCTGTAATCTTCCCAACATGATTTAACTATTCAACGCTTTTCAATATTTGTTATGCAAATTAATCCTCTTAAAATGTGTTCTTAAATACTTTCCCTTTAACCGCTTTAATGCATTCATATGTTCAGAAATTTTCCCTATTCCTTGTTTCTGGTCCAGTTTCCTATTTTATTTAACTACCTTCCAAACATTTGTTGTCTATTGTGCCAACGTCTAATCCCTATTAGATGTATGATTTGTCATAATTCGTGCTTTTCCGTTAAAACACCTTAACCGTTACTGTCGCTAGATTGTTACCACGCTTTACATCCATTCCAGATTGTTGTCTCCCATTAACTCCTTTCATTTCGAGATGCTTCTTCTGCTCCTTCCATCACTGCCTGTTGAATTCTGGCACGTCCTGTTAAAGCCTCAAAAATAAGTGAATTTGAAAAAAACATTTAATTTTCCAATTAAATGTTATATCTACTTACTCATTCAAATGTAACCCCACCCCCCTTTGACACATTCACCCAATGTGTTATTAGGCATTCAAAAAGGAACTGGCAAATGTCCACCCTGTCGAACCTTTCACTGATCCAGGACTGTCATCCCCAAGTTCCTGAAAATTGACTGTCCACCCCACACTCGGCAACACAAACAAAACTCATCGCACTCGTGCCAGTGAGCATACAGCCCTGCTGACAGCGGACACTTGTACTCACAAAAACTACACAGGCATCGAGTATAAAATATAAAATATATAAAAATAGACACACAATGAATCATGGCGCCCGGAGATTCTGTCCTGAAAATCATTAATCAATCACTCATCAATCATTGCCAAATTCATCATCAAATCAAAAGGGTTAGGGTTAACATTTTCACATAAATTCAACATAAACTCTCCAAGACTGCAATTGACAACCTGCAAAATTAATACAAGTTATAAAACAACCAGCAATCTTCTCCATGGCTGGCGGTTGATGCTGCAATAAGTCAAGCGATGCACAAAAACAAAGTAAAGCTCGCTCTTGCCACAAGCAAGCTTAAGTTTCAAATGTCATCCACGTAGTCTGTCACCCTGTCGGGTGAGTCCAGGTTTGTCACGTCATATCGTCCTAGTGTTTGATATCAGTCCTGTCTTGTTCATCCGTGTTACTGAAATGGGCCTTCTCCATGAACTATTTTGATGTCCATGGTGCCTTCAATCAACCATCAGCTGTTAGTTAAGGTTACAACTCATCACTCATCAACCTTGCGTATTCCAAACTATAATGTCTACATAGTCTCGTGTGAGAGGAATCTTACCCTCAACTGTGATCATCTCATACCAACTCCAAAGTACGTTGGCCGTTCATACTGCACGTACACACTCCTAACCACACAAGTGCCGATTCATTCGCCTTCATCGCTCAGCTCTCATCCCACAACAAACAAATTTAGTATGTGTAAGTGAGCAGGTAATCAGTGAATACTGAAGGTAACCCTTCATTTCTGGATGTTCTTCTCAATTAAATATTTCATACAATCATACCTCACCCTTACCGTAAAATTGTCAATTAAATGCCTAAAAAATTCTGTTATTTCTACTGCAGAGCCTGTTCATGGGTGAGCATGGGGAAAGACGCAGCCTAAGATGGTCCTTAAATAATTTTATCCTAATTAATCATTCTAATCGAACAGCCAGGTAAGTATACTCAAAAGGCTCCCTCCGACAGTCTACTCAACTATGTTTTCACTTTGCCATGTCAAGGCATTTGTTATTCGAGTCTTATCACATTTTTCATCTCGTTAACTGTCCAAAATGTCCATGACTAAATGTCTAATTGTTAAACTGGATGGGCTAAATGTGATCCTACTCTTATTTCCTACAGTCTGTTTTATCCAAATTTATCCAACTTCTGATTATGATGCTTTTTTTTTCTCTGTAACACTACACATTTCGCTCTTTATTTATTTATTTATTTATTTATTTATTTATTTATTTATTTATTTATTTATTTGTTTGTTTGTTTGTTTGTTTGTTTGTTTGTTTATCTATCTTATCAAGACTCCTCAGTTGTGTCAAACTCAGTGCCCAAGCAAGCTTCCATCCACTTTGACCCAAGCTCCACCAAGTTTGATAACGCCTCAGCAAGGAGTCCGGTTTGTTTGCTGCACACTTCATGTCTCATGTGTTTTCCGCAGCACCTCATTGTCAAGTTGTTGTCTTTTGTTGTAGCCTCAGAGCCAACTCATTCCTCACTCTCGGATGAGTCCATTTTCAACTGAGTCCATTCTCATCTTGTAAGTTCCTTCGCTCTTTGTACTCGTCTCCGAGGATGTCATTTTGCTCCGGAGCGTTGTGCTCCCCCCAAGCCAAATATAGTCCTTCTTTGTTCTTGCAAAAGGTCAAAGGTGCCTCAGAGCCAAGCACCGTTTTCTTGTCGTTCACGGCTGTAGGTGGAGTCTCAGGATCGAGTTTCAGGGTCACTGATGGATACTGGAAAAGACAGACTGGGATACCAAACTTAAAATATCGTCTTCCAATTTGCCATTAATTTCCAAGTACCTTTTGTTAATCAAACTTCAAATTCTACTATTAACAACTATTTAATATACTGTAATTTCCACAAGCTCATCCTATTTTCAGGCTACATTCTATCTTTTGCTTTCCTAACTTTTGATTTTACGCAATCCTTTCCATCACCTTTCCGCCTTTCCTGATTCGAGCCTTCAATTTCAGATAAAGTTTCCAAATCTTGCGTACAGCATCATCCCTGTTTTGACCTCAGTATTATTGGTGTTATGTTCATTTACCGATATTACTGGACTATCTTGAATTTTCAATTCTCCGCCACTACATCGAAGGCTACCTCAGCTGTTCACTCTTCCCATGCTCCTGTTAGGCTCCATTATTCGAATCTAGGATGTGATCTTCATTTGAATTTCTTACTTTTGGACCTCTAAATTCCTCGTATCGCTAATTTATTTGTACCAAGTAAACTTTTAAAAGTGTATTAAAGGAACCAAAAGATTACTACCAAATCCATTATCTAGTCGTTGAGATCTCCACCTCTATTTTAGACTTACTGCTTTTAGCCTGTGAGTCTTGTCACAGTGGGGCGCTGGTCACCACTTGTCGGGCCAACGTAATTTACGAGCAGACTCTCCGTGCATACAATTCAGCCCTATGTCTAAATCCAGAAAATTCCTTTAACTCCAGCTGCCCCTGTGGCCCTTATCCGATACCTCTCTTGCTCTCATAAATTACTGTTGACCGGCCTATCTCTCTTCCAGTGTTATGGACAAACCTATCATTCTTTGGTAGGTCCTTATTTACAAATATGTTAGTATTGTAAAGATTAGTCCAAGGGAGCTTCATTCACACCTGTTAAACTGTTAAACATTCATCTCAGTTTCAGTAGCGACAGTTTCAGGAGGCAATGCCGCATATGAATTCTCTGCCTGTCATCATTCATTCTTCCATCATTCTGTCCCCCAAAACCGAGGCAAGTCCAACTATGTCTAGTCGGAATATTTCTGCCTCACACACCAGATCAGACGCCTTTCCTGCCAGAGAGGTGACATTCCATGTCCCAAGAGCCAGCTTCTGTAGCCGGGGTTCGGCTCCACCTTTGGCCGCCGCCCAGCTCACTCTGCACCCGACTCTTTTGGCCCCGCTCACAGGTGGTGAGCCCATGGGAAGGGGGACCAACGTTGCATTTTCGGACTGTGCCCGGCAGGGCCCCATGGGTGAAGGCCTGGCCACCATGCCTTCGAGCCCCAACTCCTGGCCTGGCTCCAGAGGGGGGCCCCGATGACCCACATCCGGGACAGGTAAAACGAAGTTTATATTCATCGTTATAAGGGGTTTGTGAGCCATGCTTTGTCTGGCCCCTCACCTTGGACCATTTTGCCATGGGTGACCCTGCCAGGAGCATAAAGCCCCAGACAACTTGGCAGGATCATTAGGACACGCAAAACCCTCCACCATGATAAGGTGACGACTCACGGAGGTACTGTACTTGTTATATACCTGTTGATTTTATAAACCAGCAAGCTGTTTGAAAATGCAACATTGCAACTAGGCCAAACACCCAGGCTCGCACGCGCGCGCGCACGCACGCGCACGCGCACGCGCGCACACACACACACACACACACACACACACACACACACACACACACACACACACACACACACACACACACACAGTACTATCCCAGAGTGACCTGTACACCAACAAGACATTTGAAGTCAAGGGCTATCAGGGGCAAGACCAGACACTTGACCTTTTCCACCGGATGTGTATTGCTGAATACAAAGCTTGGATATCCACATTTTTAAGTGCTTATAGATTGGCGATTGTAATCAATATTCTTTCTTCCTTTGGAGAGATGCAATATGAACACACTGTAAGAATAGTTGGAGAGATGGTCACTAGGTGTAACAAAGAAATACACAACATTTCTTGCATACGCATTAGCTGTTGTAATTTTCCTTTCCTTTTACAGTGCAACCAATAACTTAGGTCAGCCTTGCCAAGAAAGGATTGACAAGTGCCACCTCCCGGGGAACTTAGACTTGCATACTGTCAACACCACCATGGCTGGTTTGATTGTCAACTGTACAATCTCAAAAACGTGCATTGTTTATTTTACAAAATGAACAAGCTGTTCTGAAGCTGAATTGTTAAGTTTCATAGCGGTTTACAGTTTACAGCATTTTGGCATAGAACATATCACAAAGCGTTTGGCATTCAAAAAAATAAACAATCTGAAATTACTGCCTCTGCTCTAACCTACTGGTGAAACATTGGGTTCTTGTGTTTGTTCAGCTCAACTTCCCTGTCCAGCTCCTGTAAATTGATTATAGGATTATACTATACTGTTTGCTTATGTTCTGTACCTGATTTCTGTTTTTCTTTTTCTTTTTTTTTTAGATAATCACTTTTCCACTTGATTCATGCCCGTTTCTTATTCAAAGAAGTCTGGTTAAACCACATATGAAAAGCATAATGAAGTGGAACATTTACATTGTACGTTGTTAAGTTATCAAAACTTATTTTGTGGTAACTACTGTATCTATATGCTTTAAACATTCACCAAACAGTATAAAACAGTCTCCTCCTTGAAAATAAACCGAGAAGACAGGAGGGTGAAGAAAGTCCAAAGACTGATTAAAGACAATAAGGCAACAACGGCCTTCACCACGGACGAGAATAACTGACTAGAATAACTGAACAGACCAGACTAGAATAACTGAATAGTAGTGATGGGTCGGACAACACCGATGCGTCGGCGCATGTGTGGAGCTCATAGAGCGAAGCCCCGTGTCGGTGCGCGTATCGCTTTGAGAAAGTCACGTGACCGAAACAGCAGCAGTATCGCCTGTCAAGGAAGCGTGCCAAAACTCTGTTAAAGGAAGCGCATTGTCAACGGGATGGATCTGCTAAACCAATATCTGATCTTTTGCGGTTTATCGTTGATGTTATCAAGAATTATGGAGCAGCCCCAAGTCAAAAGAAAGGTTTCTGCTGTGTGGGACCATTTTGATCTCATATCAGAAAATAAGGTATTTGTTTTAATTTCCTTGTTTAATCATGTTTCTCTCAGAGTTTCCACTTGATATATCTGAATTCAAATTCATTTCAAAGTGACTCTTAGTTTACTATTCATATTATTTTCTGCAGGTTAAACGTCGCATTTGTAATACCGAACTTACCTATTTAAACAAGAGCACCTCCTCAATGCTGAGGCATTATAGGGCCAGGCATGAACATGAAGTCCAAGATACACCCAGGATGAACTCAGGTATACAGCAATTCTATGACTTACTCACAGTTGCTTTCTTGATAATTAATTCCCATTAATTTATTCTTTACCTTATTTTTAACCATCAAGCTTCCAGGAAGTACATGCTGGACGAGGCTCTCATGAATATCATTCTGAAGGACTGCCAGCCTCTGTGTTGTGGATTTTTTTTTTCTTCTCTTCAAAGTCAAAGTCTGCTTTATTGTCAATTTCTTCACATGCCAAGACATAAAAAGATATCGAAATTAGGTTTCCCACTATCCCACGGTGACAAGACATAGTACACAATATACATACAAGTAAACAACACAAAAAGTAAAAACAAGAAGGCACAAACAATGAATAAATAAGAGCGATGAATAAATAATAATCAAATAGCATAATAAATAAGAGGAGCAAAAATGGAGCAAGTGTGCACACAGCAGACAGTCAGAACATAGCGCAAAAGTACAGGACGTTACGCAGGAGGGGGGAGAGAGTTCAGGATCCTCACAGCCTGGAGTATGAAGCTGTTTGTGAGTCTGGTGGTGCGGGAGCGCAGGCTCCTGTACCTCTTTCCAGCGGGCAGAAAATCAAACAAAGAGTGAGCGGGGTGACTCACATCACACACAATCGTGGTCGCCTTGCGGGTGAGATGGCGAAATATCCTTCAGGGAGGGGAGTGAAGCACCAATAATCTTATCAGCTGTGGTCACTATGCGCTGCAGGGCCTTCATGTTGTAGTCAGTGCAGCTACCACCCCACACACCGATACAACTGGAGAGGACGCCCTCAATGGTGCCACGGTAGAATGAGGTCATGATGGCTGGAGGAGCACTTGCTTGCCTGAGTTTCCGCAGGAAGTACAGGCGGCGCTGAGCTTTCTTCGCCAGTGATGCAGTGTTGGTGGTCCAGGAGAGGTCCTCACTGATGGGCAATCCCAGGAATCTGGTGCTGCTCACTCTCTCCACCACAGCACTGTCGATGGTCAGTGGCAGGTGTTGGGTGCGACCCTTCCAGAAGTCAACAACAATCTTCTTGGTCTTGATGCCGTTCAGCAGGAGGTTGTTGTCCCTGCACCACGTGGCCAGAAGGTCGACCTCCGACCTGTATTGAGTCTCGTCGCCCTCGGTGATGAGACCCACCAGAGTCGTGTCGTCGGCATATTTCAGTACGCGGTTGCTGCTGTAAATCGCAGTGCAGTCATGTGTCAGCAAAGTGGAGAACAGCAGACTGAGCACACAGCCTTCGGGGGGGCCCATGCTCAGCGTGATGCTGGCGGAGATATTGTCGCCAACACGTACTACCTGTGGCCTCTGACAGAGGAAGTCCAGTAGCCAGTTGCAGAGGTAGGTACTGAGGCCCAGCTTGTCTAGTTTGCAGATGAGTCGCTGTGGCACAATGGTGTTGAATGCAGAACTGAAGTCCACAAACAGCAATCGCACATACGAGTCCCTCCTCTCCAGGTGGGTGAGGGTTGAATGGAGGGCAGAGCAGATAGCATCCACAGAGGACCGTTTGGCTTGGTACGCAAACTGGAAGGGGTCTATGGTGGGGGGGAGAATGGACCTGATGTGCTCCATGACAAGCCGCTCAAAGCACTTAATGATGATGGGTGTCAGTGCCACGGAGCGGTAGTCATTGAAGCAGGATGGAGCAGGTTTCTCCGGCACAGGTACGATGGTGGCAGCCTTGAAACAAGATGGGACGACGGCCTGCTACAGGGAAATGTTAAAGATATCCGTGAAGACACCCATCAGCTCCCCAGCGCAGTTCTTCAGCGCTCGACCAGGGATGTTTTCTGGGCACGCCGCCTTACGGGTGTTGATAGCGGCAAGCGTCCTCCTCACGCGATCGGCAGAGAGGCACAGGGCCTGCTTGTGTGGAGGGGGAGGGGTCTTCAGCGGGCAAGTGTTGTTCTGAGTGTCGAAGCGAGCAAAGAAGCGGTTCAGCAGACGGATGTTGCCCTCACAGCTCTGCGGCGCGGGCTTGTAGTCCATGATGGTCTGAATGCCTTGCCATAGGCTCCGTGCGTCCCTGCTGTCTTTGAAGTGGGCGGTAATTGTGCAAGAGAATGCCCTCTTTGCTTCCTTGATGCTCCAGGACAGGTCGGCCCTCGCTGTTCTCAAGCCAGTCTCATCCCCAGCTCTGAAGGCTTTGTCCCTGGCCCTCAGCAGCCTGAGGACAGTGCCTGTCAGCCATGGCTTCCAGTTAGCCTGAGTGACGACGCATTTTGTGTGGGTCATGTCATCAATGCACTTCGAGATGTAAGAGGAAACAGAGTCAGTATACTCCTCTATGTCCGTCTGATTGTTGCAAGTGGCTGCCTGCTTAAACATTCCCCAGTCAGTTGTGTCAAAGCAGTCCCGAAGCGCATCAGAGGCACCCTCAGGCCACACTCTTACCCACTTGCGAACTGGCCTGGATGCTTTCACTCTTTGTCTGTATGCGGGCATAAGCATAACAGTGATATGATCTGAAAGCCCAATATGGGGGAGGGGGGTGGCTTTGAAAGCTCCTTTTTGTGTAGTGTAGACCAGGTCCAGGAGGCTGTCACCACGTGTTGGAAAATCAACATGCTGGTGAAGCCTCTGAAAAACAAACTTTAGATGATGATGATTAAAATCCCCAAAATGAAGGGTTCACGGAACTGGTTCAGGTCCTTCAGCCCTCATATAGTTTGCCAACCAGAAAGGTTTGTACTATCTAAAGTAGTAGTTGATATATACGATTTATTTAATCTTTAGATATGTTGATTTGCTTTTGATTTGACTTCACTTGGTATCATTTTCAGACCATCAAAGAAATGTTGGCCAAAACGTACGAGGAGGAACGGGAACGAGTGAAAATGGAAGTACAGCAAGCTGTGGCAGTAAGTTTAACAGCTGACGTGAGGACATCTATGAATATGGAGGCTTACTTGGCTCTTACCTGTCACTACATTAAAAATAATATGCAGTTGTGTACATCTGTTTTGGGTGTGCAATACTTTCAACAAAGTCACATTGCTGACAATTTGGCCCAGGTCAAAAGGGGCATGATGGAGGACTGGGCCATAACCAGTAAAGTAAAGTGTCTTGTGACCGACACAGCACCAAACATGATTGCATCCACCAGACAGCTCCACATTTGCCACTCAATTTGCAATGCACATAGTCTCAATTTAATAGTTAGGAAGTCATGTGGTCAGACCCCCACACTTGCATCCATCAGACACAAAGCTAGGGACATTGTCACATACTTCCGATCGAGCACTACAGCCTAGGAGAAGGTTGCTCAAATGCAGCAACAGATGGGACGACCAACCCTGAAACACATCAATGAGGTGCCAACACGCTGGAAGAGCACCCATGAAATGCTGAAAAGGCTACATGATGAGAGGGAATAAGTGTAGGTATCTCTGGCCTCTGTAAAAACAGACTTGACTTGACTTACAGCTGATGAGTTCACCATCATAGGAGAAACACTTCTTGTGCTTGCTCCTTTCCATCAAACGACAGTGGAGTTGTCTGAAGAGAAGCGAGTGTCAGGGTCAAAGGTCATCCAGATGATGAAAATGCTGTATCTTGCACTAGAGCGTGATGCTTCAACCTTGCACACACAAGAAGCCATACACCTGCATGAACACCTGAACCATCGAGTCACAGACACTGCTTCCAATCTGGAATCATTAAGTGTGGTGAACCTAGCAACACTTCTAGACCCCCGATTTAAATCAATCGGGTTCCGCAGTTCCTCCAAGTGCAATGAGGTAATGAATAGACTGCGCTCGGAATGTATATCTGTAATCGTAATGCAATGTGAAAAAATATGGAAAGGTGAGATCACGGCCGGTGAGGTACGTGCAGCGGTTGGAGCAGGCCGGCCAGAGATCAGTTGGACGTCTTACACCGATTGCAGACGGGACAGGCTTTGATGTACTCCCAGATGTTGTCTCTCATCGTTGCCCACCAGAAGCATTGCGTTACCAAGAACCTGGTGTGGGCAATTCCTGGGTGGCAGGCGAGATGTGATTCGTGCGCTCACTGTGGATTGGTCAAGCTGCAACGACATTTGTCAGGCTAAACCAGACAGTATGGACCAACAGTAAACTGATGACGTGCACCAAGATATTCATCTACAATGCATACATCATCAGCAGTGAGTCTTGGATCACATACTCAAGATAAGAGATTTGCCGCCACGCATTCCACATGTGAAACCTCAGACGCATCCTCAACATCAAATGGCAAGCTCAAATGCCCAGCCTTTACACCATGTTGCGCCAGCAACGTCTAAAATGGTTCGGTCATGTTCACCGCATGGCAGGATCTCAAAGGACCTGCTGTACAGACAACTCGCCTCCACCATGCCAATGGGCCGGCCCCACCTGTGGTTCAAAGATGTGTGCAAGTGGGAAATGAAGTCGATGGACATAAGAGTGGAAAGCTATGAGAACCTTACAAATGATTATGCCAGGTTGGGGAAGTCTAAAAAGGAATCCAGAAGAATGAAACAGTGCTAATTCGAGCAGCAGCATAAAGAAGAGCATGATGAAAAGTACCTCAATCAGCGTCAGTTGACAGCAGCATCACATTTAAGTGTAATCAATGCCAGAATTTTTCATGTGGGACTTTTCAGCCATACAAAGAAATGTGCCCTCAGCACCACCTAATCCAGGGGTGTCAAGCTCATTTTTGTTGCGGGCCGCATCGTAGTCAGTTTCCTTCGGAGGGCCATTATGACTGTCAACCCAAAGAAATGTATAAAGGCCTCATATTATATACAGTATAAGCTACAAAACCAACAAATAAAATTAGTTTTCAAATCAGACTAGTGGAAATTTATAGCAATGACACATACATTTGATGCGTAATTTGTCTTTGCGGGCCACAGAAAATGATGTCGGGCCGCATCTGGCCCCCGGGCCTTGTGTTTGACACCTGTGACCTAATCTATCCAAATCCGCTTGTGCCATTGTCTTTCGAGAGACTGATTGCTGCTTCAATAGAATTCCATTAAAATTTAAGCGAAATAATAAGTGGGAATGTATCGCCAATAATCATTTTCCACCCAAAAAAAAAGAGGGTTGCTGGTCCCCCCCCCCCTTTTTTTTCAAGTGGACTAAGAGAAACTGGACTCAATTGTTTCTTTTTCACATGCAAATTCATTGGAAAGTCTGAAGGGGAAAGGGAAAAACTTGACTAATTACTTTTACTTTTGTTGACTTTGTTGAATAGCTTTATAAGCAAAAGTTGTATTTTAATATTTTTTAAGCGCAGTTTGTTCAAATGTTGTCGTTATTTCTCTCTGACTGTAACTGCATGGAACATCAGTTGTCAAGAGATACTAAAAGCCTTTTGCTTGTCTGTTATTGAGGCCTCCATCTGTCACGGGTCATTAATTTGATCTCCCCACCATAATAAGGTCAGTGTCACCTCAGCCTTTCATAATTGTCTAATTACTCTGTGTCTTGGAGTGATCTCATTCAAATGAGCCAGGGAGGTAATAATGTATAAACTATGATCTTGGTGTGTATTTCTTTAAAACATGCTTGAACAGTAAGAGGCCAGGGCCAAAGCAGTTGAGAGCCTCAAGGTTTACTCTAGTGAATTTGCATTTCAAAGTCAATTTAACTGTGTCAAACTGAAGTGACAATTGTCGTGTCCTCTCCTGATCAGTTTTCTACTTTGATAATGGATGGATGGATGGATGGATGGATGGATGGATGGATGGATGGATGGATGGATGGATGGATGGATGGATGGATGGATGGATGGATGGATGGATGGATGGATGGATGGATGGATGGATGGATGGATGGATGGATGGATGGATGGACAAACGGAGTTGGTTGGATGGATGGATGGATGGATGGATGGATGGATGGATGGATGGATGGATGGATGGATGGATGGATGGATGGATGGACAGACGGAGTTGGTTAGATGGATGGATGGATGGATGGATGGATGGATGGATGGATGGATGGATGGATGGATGGATGGATGGATGGATGGATGGATGGATGGATGGATGGATGGATGTTTGAATGTAATGTAAGCCAGTACAGGAAGAAAATGTGCCCATATTGTCATTGCCAATACATCACTCCCCTCCCCTTCACTGATCCTCCAAACCTTATGGATTATTTTGCCCATTCGCTCTCTTTCTTTTGAGCAGAGTATCTTTCCCTTGGGAGGGATGCCATGAGTTTAATTGCCGCCAAGTGACAAGGAGATAGGAAAAACAGAATTAACCTTGTCAGCTCAGAAGCATCCCTTAGTCCGTTCCTTATCCCTTGCTTTAGCCAATGCATCAATTAAAGTTAAGCCACTGCAGCCTCTGGTTTGAGTAGGCTCAGGGGCAGGTACAAGAAGAGGGCAGACAAAGAGGTACAGTAGACTGAGCAATATGCTGGATTTAGAGAGACCAAAAAAGGTGAAACTGACAGACAGCGCACATGATGAAGGAGAGATCAAAACAAGAGAATGATCCAAAGGAAGAGCGACAGACATGCAAGGCAAATAGAATGGAGAGGGGGATCAAGTGGGATAGAGCCATTGCAGGATTATGCTGAGAGTATAACGGTTGAGACAGATGCAGCAATAGTTTTGAAACAACCACCAATATGGAATGTGGGAATTGGTTTTAAAAGGATACAAATACAATGGAAAACTTGAGTGGGGGAAAAGTATTTTGGAAATGAGTAGAGTAATTTGGTATATAACAGAGGAAGTATAGTTTACAATAACATAAGCAAGAGAATGCACAAATTAAAATGAAGGACGTTAAGCAGTTGCATATTTGTGGGAAATGTTGCGCACAAAAGATTGAGATAGCATTGCTGTCTTGTATTTTCTCATTTAGAACGTGTAAAACAGAATAAATTACAAATAAAGCGAACCCCCGACAGTTTGTGGTTTGCTCATCACAAATGCACCTTAAATGCATCATAGTTCGGCTGGGGGTGCATCAGGAGCAATTTATGTGTCAAATTATTAACACATTATTATATCACTTCACATGTTATTTTCACACTAAACCGCAAGAAGGCACTCTAGGCCTGTGTTAATAATTTCAACATTGGCGGTAATTTATAAAAACAACTGAGAAGGGCTTAACAAAAATGGCACAAAGAAGAAAATCATATTCTCCAGATTACAAGATGCACATAGCAAAATATGCAGCCGAAAACAGTAATCGAGCAGCAAAAAGAAAGTTTGAAGTTAGCAAGAAACTTGGAAGGGACTGGCAAAAAGCGGAGGTTACTCTTACTGAAATGAAGAAAACAACAAAAGCCAATCGCAGGCTAAAAGCTAGGTGGCCACAGCTAGAGGAACGTGTTTGCACATGGGTGCTTGAACCACATGCTGCCGGGAGAGGCTTGTCAACAGTGCAGTTGCGTCTCCACGCCCAGGTATTTGCCAAGGAGATGAATATAAATGAGTTTGTAGGAGGACCTTCATGGTGTAATTCCTTCATGCAACGCAATCGCCTCTCTATCAGAGCAAGGACAACAATATCCCAAAAACTCCCAGCAGACTTCCAAGTCAAGGTCGACAGTTCCCGTGAGTTCATTGAGAAGCATGTAAGTGAGCACAATGTGACACTGGATGATATTATTAACATGGATGAGGTCCCCCTCACATTTGACATTCCCATGGGCTGAAGTGTTGCAGATAAAGGGCAAAAGAGCATGAATATAGTAACAACTGGTCAGAAAAATCACACCACAGTGGTGCTGGCATGTTGTGGAGATGGGTCAAAATTGCTACCAATTGTCATTTTCAAACATAAACTATGCCAAAAATCCTATCACCCTCAGTTGCAGGCGCCATGAATGAGAAAAGGTGGATGGATCAAGAAATTATGAATTTTTGGCTTACAAAGTGCTACACTAAGCGCCCGGATGGCTTCTTTAGAGCATGCAAAGCTCTGCTTGTGATGGATAGCAATAGAGCGCCGATCACGCCACAGTTCAAAAATAAATTAAAAACGTTCAACTCCTTACCTGCTATCATCCATGAAGGCTTAACCAAAATACTACAGCCACTTGATATCTCTGTGAATAGGAGCTTTAAGGCAGTCTTGCGTAACCTGTCTGAGCAGTGGATGATAGACGGACAGCAAAGCTTCACGGGAACCGGGAGACTTTCCTGGAAGACAAAGCATGAGCTTCAGTGACAACCGAAAGCATTCTGTCAGGATTCAGAAAGGCTGGAATAATTGGAACTGCAACTGACGATGAGTCTGACGTAAGCGACGTAGAAGAGGGAGCGTCGCATCTTCTACTTCTGGAGTTAGCGGAGTTGTTTCAAAATGACACAGGATGAAGATTCCGTTGCATTTAATGACTTGGAGTGACACGAATGGTTCGATAAACTTGTTAGCATGTTATTTATGCTATAGTTATTTGAAGAACTCTTAATATGTAATGTCAGGCACGTTCTCAGTTCTTTGTTTGTGTTTATGTAACGTTAGCATACCGTACCGTTCAGCCTGTTGTTGACTATTCTATTTTTATTTTAAATTGCCTTTCAAGATGACATGTCTGTTCTTGGTGTTGGATTTTATCAAATAAAATTTCCCCAAAGATGCGACTTATACTCCGGTGCGACATATATATGTCTTTTTCTTCTTTATTATGCATTTTATGGCTGGTGCGACTTATACTCCAGAGCGACTTATAGTCCGGAAAAGTACTTTCAGCGGAATTTATCCTCAGCTATTCTTGAAAAAATTCACACATTTGCTGTTTTGGCACTCTGTAATATCCTGGCTAATAATTGATTCAATTTTTTTTTTCAGGTTTAATGGTTCATACGTAAATTCCAAATCCTTTGAAATTTGTAAAAAAAAAAAAAATAAAGTAAAAAAAATTGTAAGTGCACAATAACCCCCCAAACTCCTATGAATATTATAGGTTTGCTGCATCAGAGCTACATACATGTTGGAACATGTTGCGTCTGTCTCACAAGGTTTTAATTGAGAGGCAGATTTGAAACTCTTTAGCATTTTCACTTCATAATGAGAGCTGTCTCTAATATGTCAAACCTCTCATGTTGCCAAGTGAGTAACCAAAATATTCATAAAAACTCTCAATACATTGCATTACAGGGCTTGCATGACTGTAAAATCCATATATGCATTACAATTGTATGATTGATGCAATTAAAAAAAATCTTGACATTGACAAAGCAAAATGAAATAGAATAAATTTCATGGCATGAATAACTATTGTATGTACATCAATTAGTAATTTGCATCCATTACTGAATACAGTAGACGAAAATAATTTATGACTTGACACCTGATCAAACATCTATTTACACTCAGGTGTGCTCACACCAAGCTCCTGAGACACCAAACAGTAGGGGGCTGCAAAGTTTACTGGCCCTGATGGAAATATGAATGATGAAAGTTACTAATGAGTGTGTTATTTCGTTACCGTTCCACTCTCAGCTTCTATCACCTGTCTGCTCTTTTCTTTGACCTCAAAGAAAATTGGATATACACTACCGTTCAAAAGTTTGGGGGTCACTTAGAAATGTCCTCATTTTTGAAATAAAATCACTATTTCTCCATATTCGGTTGAGATATTCGACTCCTCGGAGTCAGATGCTGGAGCGGCAGGCGCAGGAGTGGATGATCCCGACGCGGGCAGAGGGTGCCGCCCAGGATCGACCAACGGGGTCCTCCTGGCTCCTCTCGGATGCCCTTGCCAAGGAGCAGGCTAGTCCGGATGACGGCGGTGAAATTCCGCTATGAGTGACGGGTCGAGGATCTCACGGCTTGGCACCCGGGACCGGTGCGTGTCGTCGTAGCCCTCCCAGTCCACGAGACACTGGATTCCGCGTCCACGTCAACGTGACTGAAGCAGGGAACGGACGGTGTAAGCCGGCTCACCCTCGACAAGCCGGGGCAGCGGTGGAGCGGCCTCCGGGACCAATGCGCACTCATGGACGGGTTGTACATGAGACACGTGGAACGTGGGAAGGACTTTCATGGAACCTGGCAGCTGCAGACGGACGGCGGACCGACTGATTACCTTGCGTATCGGGAAAGGTCCTACGATGCGGGGCGCAAACTTGCGGGATTCCCATCGCAGTGGTAGATCCCGCGTCGAGAGCCATACTAACTGCCCCACACTGTACACCGGGGCCGGTGTTCGGCGGTTGTTCGCCTGGCGAATGTAGCTGGAAACTGTGCGGAGGAGAGAGACACGAGTTTTTGCCCAGGCCCGATGGCAGCGTCGGACACAGGCCAGGGCTGACAGGCACGCTGCACTTCGCTCTTGTTGGGCGAACAAGGGTGGTTGGTACCCGAAAACACAATGGAAGGGTGAGAGACCCGTGGCCGAACAGGGGAGTGCGTTGTGGGCATACTCCACCCAGGGAAGTTGTTTGGCCCACCCGCGCTGATCTCCAGTGGGCACGCACTGGAGGAACTTGACCTACTCTTGATTCAGGGGCTCCGCTTGCCCATTAGATTGCGGGTGGAAGCCCGAGGATAGACTGGCCGTGGCACAGAGAAGCTGCCCAGAACGCAGAGGCGAATTGCGGACCGCTGTCCGACACAACGTCCTGCGGGAGACCGTGGTGTCGGAACACCTCTCGTAGCAAAATTGATGCCGTTTGCTTCACAGAGGGAAGTTGACCTTCTGACCACGTGGTGCAGGGACAACAACCTCCTCCTGAACATCAATAAGACCAAGGAAATCATTGTTGACTTCCGGAAGGGTCACACAACACACCTGCCGCTGATCATCGACGGTGCTGTGGTGGAGAGGGTGAGCTGCACCAAGTTCCTGGGGGTGCACATCAGTGAGGACCTCTCCTGGTCCGCTAAAACCTCGTCACTGGCAAAGAAAGTTCAGCGCCGCCTGTACTTCCTGCGGAAGCTCAGGCGTGCATGTGCTCCTCAGGCAGTCCTGTATACATTCTACCGTGGCACCATTGAGAGCGTCCTCACCAGTTGCATCGCTGTCTGGGGTGGTAACTGCACTGAACAGAACTTGAAGGCCCTGCAGCGCATAGTGAATACGGCTAGTAAGATTATTGGTGCTTCGCTCCCCTCCCTGAAGGACATTTACACCTCCCATCTCGCCCGCAAGGCAACCTCGATTGCCAGAGATGCGAGTCACCCGGCTCACTCTTTGTTTGACCTTCTGCCCTCTGGGAAGAGGTACAGCAGCCTGCGCTCCCGCACCACCAGACTCGCCAACAGCTTCTTTCTCCAGGCTGTTAGGGCCCTGAACTCGCTACCCCCTTCTGCGTAGCGTGCGGCACTGTTGCGCTATTTTCGGGAATGTCTGCTGTACGCGCACTTGCTCCTTTTTTTTTCCTGCTCCTCTTATTTATTTATTTATTTATTGTTGTGTTATTTATTCATTATTTATTCAGCACGCTTTTGTTATACTTGTTTACTTGTTTGTCTGTTGTGAGCCATGTCTTGTCACCGTGGGATAGGGGGGAACGAAATTTCGGTTTCTTTGTGTGTCTTTGGCATGTGGAGAAATTGACAATAAAGCTGACTTTGACTTTGATAGGCAGGGGAATAAAGCTGGCCATTTTCTAAAACGATCTACGACTGTCAGGACTACCTTGTTCCCTTCGGAAGGCGGGAGCCCCGTGACAAAATCAACGGCCAAGTGTGACCAGGGACGTCAGGGAACTGGCAAGGTTTGAAGCAGCCCCGCCAGCGGACAGTTAGATGACTTGTAGCAATTACAGACGAGGCAGGCCCGGACATAATCACAAATGTCTTCCTTCCAGGTGGGCCACCAAAACCGTTGAGCCACCACATACCTCGTATGGGCAAAATGTCATTTTGTCTCAAGTAAAGTTAGAGTAGAATAGACTAGTCTAATCCAGGTTCATAAAGTAAAACTGCAACTGTTTTGTTTTAGCCACAAGCACTTCCACTCAACGATCGGGTGAATGAGTTCGTTTACCTGACTGTTAAGTAGAAGCACCTTTTGTTAAAGCAAAAGTGTGGTAGCATTCACTTTCAGGACCTGAATTTGCCACCTCTGCTAAAGTGTCAATTAAATCGAAATCATCATATCTGTCAGAAAAATCTCAATACATTTTTTTCTTAACAATTTCCAGCCCTAGCACTCTTCATATCAGGTAAGCTTTGACATGAAATGTACTATCATGAAATGTTAAAATTAATCATTGCCAATGCCTAGTATCCTTGTCTTCTGTTCCTGTGGCTGACTCGACCGCACGACACAAAAGTCATCACTCAAATTGTTCTATTGTCTTGAACATGTCCATTCAAGACATAGTTATAGATTTATAATGATTTGTAGGTATTCAGTTTATCTTTGGTTTTAAACACTCAGTTTTTCTTTAAGGTAGGTGTAAAAGTCTGGCCATTGTACAGTGTGTAGCCACTCCTCTTAATTCAGGGGTGTCCAAACTTTTTGCAAGGAGGGCCAGATTTGATAACGTGAAGGGGCCCGGGGGCCAATAGTTTTTTCGGACATTTTTTAACGACAAATATTTCATGCAAATACACACTCTTATAAAACAAATTTCATTGTCCCAATTGTCTTTATTTTTTAAATGACAAAATAACCAAATATAAGCCACTCAGGCAGATGTGAACACCTCTAAAAACACAAAAGGGAGCGAAAAAAAAGTCCAGCTGAATTGGCCACTACAGGTTAATTAAAGGCCATATCATTGAAATGCATCTTTAAATGTGTCTTAAATGTTTCTAGTGAGGTAGCAGTTCTAATATCCATTGGTAGGGCATTCCAAAGCTCTGGAGCTCAAATAGAAAATGCTCTAGACCCTGCAGATATTTTCTTGGCCCTCTGTGTCACTAAAAGACTAGCGTTTTACGAACGAAGGTTACGAGACGGAACATAAGGAACAACTAGTTCGATGAAATATAAAGGCGCTAAGCCATGTAGTGATTTATAGGTTAACAGAAGAACCTTGAAGTCACATCTTAAATGGACTGGGAGCCAATGTAAGTTGGCTAATATTGGGGTAATGCGATCAAATCTTCTTGTCCGTGAGAGCAGCCTTGCAGCAGCATTATGTACTAACTGTAGAGTTTTGATGCTGGACTTAGGAAGACCAGAGAATAATGCATTACAGTAGTCCAGGCGAGACGTGATGAACGCATGTACAATAGTTTCCGCATCACCAATCGAGAGGATCGGACGAATCTTAGCAATATTACGAAGGTGAAAAAACACAATTCTGGTTATATTCTTAATGTGCTTTTGAAAGGAGAGCGTTTGGTCAAATATTACCGCGAGATTAGTTACAGTATACAGTAGTGATAGTACAGTTATCTATAGTTATAGTGGTTTCCTTAAATAAGTGTTGATAACGAGTTGGACCAGTTATCAACATCTCAGTTTTATCTGGGTTAAGACTCACTCTTTGTTTGACCTTCTGCCCTCTGGGAAGAGGTACAGGAGCCTGCGCTCCCGCACCACCAGACTCGCCAACAGCTTCTTTCTCCAGGCTGTTAGGGCCCTGAACTCGCTACCCCCTTCTGCGTAGCGTGCGGCACTGTTGCGCTATTTTCGGGAATGTCTGCTGTACGCGCACTTGCTCCTTTTTTTTTTCCTGCTCCTCTTATTTATTTATTTATTTATTTATTGTTGTGTTATTTATTCATTATTTATTCAGCACGCTTTTGTTATACTTGTTTACTTGTTTGTCTGTTGTGAGCCATGTCTTGTCACCGTGGGATAGGGGGGAACGAAATTTCGGTTTCTTTGTGTGTCTTTGGCATGTGGAGAAATTGACAATAAAGCTGACTTTGACTTTGACTTTGACGAAGGAAGTTGCGAGACATCCATTGCTTGATCTCCACAAGGCACGCCTCAAGATTACAACAGTGCCACGGATCTGTCATCGATAACGGCATATATAATTAGGTGTTGTTAGAGATTTGCTCACTCCAACTTATTTTGCAAGAACCACACGGGAGACAAGTAAGTCCTTTTTAGACACCTGCAGGTGGAGAGTTCACTCGTTCAAGGAATGAAGTCTGAACCCTTGTTCCTGCGAGGGGATATTTATTAAGAGAAACAGAGTGGGGGTTGAGAGTGGGGGTCAGAGTAGACAAATGGCCGAAGCCCCTGGCTGATCAAAGCACAGCAGGGGGTCCTTCACGATGTTGTGTAAACAAAACACTTTGATTGCTTCCTCTGCAGCTAGTCAATCAGTTCAAAAGATCTTAGCACTTTGTTCTACTACTTTTGTTAAGACAGGACAAGCGAGTTTAATTATTACAGGTTACATTCCAACATAATCATAGGATCAAACTAACCTGAAAACCCTAACATCTGTCATCCGCGTAACATTGAAAACTAATAATATATTTACGTATCATGTCCCCAAGCGGAATCATATAAATATTAAATAGAATTGGTCCGAGTACCGATCCCTGTGGGACACCACACGTAACATTATAGAGGACGTATTGCCATGGACCACTCGGTGTGTCCTGTCTGATAGATAGGAATAAAACCAGCCTAGTGCTGACCCTGAGATACCAACACAACTTTTAAGACGCTCTAATAAAATATCGAAGTCTACAGTGATGAAGGCAGCACTAAGCTCGAGTAGTAACAATACAGATGAAGTGTTTGAAGCCATAGCTATGAGGAGATCATTAGTCACTTTAGCAAGTGCTGTCTCAGTGGAATGAATAGCTCTAAAACCAGACTGAAAAGATTCATATCGATTATTGGCGACCATGTAATCAATAAACTGCTGCGCTACTACTTTTTCAAGAAGTTTTGCTATGAATGGAAGGTTTGAAACTGGCCTAATATTACTGAGACAGTCCGGGTCAATATTTGGTCGCTTAAGTAACGGTTTAATGATAGCGGTTTTAAAGGCTGTTGGCACTATCCCAGAGGAGACAGACAAATTAATTTAAGACAGACGGTCCTAAAATTTGAAATAATTATTTAAGTAGTTTGGCTGGAAGCGGGTCGAGTAAACATGTAGTTTGTTTAGCCGCACTAACAAATTGTGTAAGCCTTTCAAGGGACACGCTTTTAAAATTTGAGAGGGTTATTGCATGATCATCTGCGCAGGTAATCGGCGGTCTCGACTGAACGATTGGAATGGTATTCTTGATCTCATCCCTATTGAATTCAATCTTTCGAGCAAAAAATTTCATTAACTCGTCAGCTGAGTGGAAGGAGCTAGGGTCAGCTGGCGTAGTGTTAGCTTTGCCACTGTATCAAATAGGTATTTAGGATTGTTTTTATTGAGATTAATGACTTGCAAAAAATAACGAGTTTTTGCTAAAATAAGCGCATCTTTATATTTCAGGAGGCTGTCATTCCATGCCTGATGGAAAAGTTTCATGATTTATTTATTTTTTATTCAGTTTGACAGTGCAGGCGGGCCATAAATAATACATTATAAGACCGAAGCGGGGGGCCGTATGAACTCTGACCAGGGGGCGGATTTTGCCCGCGGGCTGGACTTTGGACATGCCTGTATTAAATCTTCCATCCAGTGAGTGTGGTCATTTCATCAGTCAGAGTCAACGTTTTAAAGAAACATTTGTGGATATGCAGAGTGAGTTTACAAACATATTACCGTATTTTCCGGACTATAAATCGCTCCGGAGTATAAGTCGCACCAGCCATAAAATGCCCCGAAAAGTGAAAAAAAACATATAAGTCGCTCCGGAGTATAAGTCGCATTTTGGGGGGCAATTTATTTGACAAAATCCCACACCAAAAACAGTCATGAACGAGCAACAACAGGCTAAACGATAGCAACAACAGGCTAAACGATAGGTATGCTAACGTGACAAACACAAAGAGCTGAGAACGGGCCTGGTGTAACATATAGAGTGATTAAGGACAACTATTACATGAATAACATGTTTATAAAACCATCGGTGTCACTCCAATTCATTAAATCCATCAATCGTTCTTTGTCAACAATGGCTGCGCGCGGCTGAGGGCGCTTGCACTTCAAAATATTCCACAGGCTCATATAACGATAGATAAACTATATTTCAAATAACTATTATATAAGCAATAATATTATCAAACCATCCGTGCACTTTAAATCCATTAAATCCATCGATCAAATTCCTCGTCCTTTGTCAACATCGCGGCGCGTGCGCCCTGACGTCACCCTCGTCTTTATTCCACAGATCTAGTATATAACTATATTGTAGCGTTAACAAAGTGCAAGGATAGACGTGGGTTTGGTAAACGTCTCTTTATTCCACAAAACAAACTTCCAAGCGTGTGGCGGCGTGGACTTCCAGACACGAGAGCTCCATGGCAGAGGACCGGGCGTGCGTAATGACCATGTCCGAACCCAATGCACCGTTCACGGACAGCCACTCGGCCGAGCGCCGGCCCCCGACTCAGTAGAGTAGGACCGGGTGTGCGTAAAAGCCATAATAGTTTTTCAAACCTTCTATGTCACTCCAAATCCTTAATTCCTTTAAACTCTTTGTCCTCCGTGTCACTTAGAAATGATCACCGCTAATGATGCCGGTAGTCCTTACATGGGTCGCGCCGCGCGGTGCCACTGACGTCACTTGAAATAGTAATCCATTGGTACATCACGGTTCTCCAAACTTTTTTCTGCTGCTCGATTACTGTTTTCAGCTGCATATTTTACAACTTGAAGTTTGTAACTTGCAAAATATGACTTTCTTTTTGGTGCCATTTTTCTTAAGCCGACCCACTTGATGAGTCACGGCCAACGGTGAAATTTAAAGCGCCCTCATCCAGTTTCGTCTGAAAATATAATTTTTTTCAGATGTAGTTTTTTGTTTTGTTTATTTGGTTGTTTTATCAAAGACAAAGTCTGCTTTATTGTCGATTTTTTTTTCATATACCAAGACACACAAAGACATTGAAATTACGTTCCCACTATCCCTCGGTGAGATAGTACACATATGCATACGAGCAACACAAAACACAAAAGAAGGCATAAACAATGAATAAATAAGAGTGTTGAATAAATGATAAATAAACAAATAATAATAAATAATAATAATAAATATAAGAGGAGCAAACAGACAGTGGACTTGGATATGGTGCTTTAAAGTGTTAATTGCTTTATTTGATGTTTTCTCTATTTTTTATGTTTTGAATATGTTCAAGATAAAGGTATACAAGCATGTTAAGTGATCAACTATACTAAAAATAACATGGGAAGTGGTCAACTATACTTTTAAGTGATGTCTTAATGATCAAGTAAAAATTTGTGAAAAAAAACATATATAAGTCGCTCCTGAGTATAAGTCGCCCCCCCACCCAAACTATGAAAAAAAACGCGACTTATAGTCCGGAAATTACAGTTACTCAAATGATGTTTTCAAGCGAGTGCACTGGAGGTTTTTGCCTCCAGCTAAACAGCGCCCCATAAATGATTTAACATTATTTCCACCTTTGAAGTTGTCTGTAAGGGGCCTTTGACCCCTTTAATCAGTCTCTCATTTACTAAGCTTGGTAAACTATAGTAATACATTCTCATTTCTCTGAAAAATGTTATGCATGAAATGGGCAAAAGAAAAGAAAAAAAATCATTTTCATTGGGAATTGTGAATCCCACAAAAATTGCACGTGATTGCTGAGAGATGTCCCTGAGTTACAATGCCAAATTGCAGATTATCATACTGGTGAAATGTTCCAGAATCACAACAATATTGTCGCAAAGCAATCTACTGTAATATAATGTAATCTAATATGCCTATTAAAGGTTCTGAGGGCATGCAATGGCAGAGTCCTATCATTACTTTTTGGTTGACTTGATCATGTTCTATTTGTGAAGAAAGTGTCAATTTCAAAACTCTTTTGGGGTGAGAAAGATTCATAGCTCAACTGTCACAAATGGAGTACAAAATCACCATGACACCGTTGCTCAAAATCTTGTTCTGACCCAAAACAAATTTGGGGTGTGGCAGTTCAATCATGTTTGATTAGTTTTCCATTTGACTCAGCATGAATTAAGGCCTTTGTGGCCAGCAATGGGTTTGGGTAAGCAATCTAGTGGCGTCATTTGACAATTTACAGATGTTACGTGTATGAATGTCTGATAATATTTGTTTTATTGCATTTTAAATCCATTACTTCATTACTCTATACCGTGTCTCAGTAAAATGCTGTCGGCAAATATGTCTCTTCCATCCATCCATCCATCCCATCTGCTATACAGTTTGTCCCCACAAAGGTTGCGGGCGTGCTGGAGCCTATCCCAGCTGTCATCGGGCAGGAGGCGGGGGACACCATGAACTGGTTGCCAGCCAATCGCAGGGCACACAGAGACGAACAACCATCCGCACTTGCACTCACACCGAGGGGCAATTTGGAGTGCTCAATTGGCCTACCAAGCATGTTTTTGAGATGTGGGAGGACACCGGAGTGCCCGGAGGAAACCCACGCAGACACGGGGAGAACATGCAAACTCCACACGGGGAGGGCCGGAGATGGAATCGAACCCGCACCCTCCTAACTGTGAGGCGGACGGAGTGCCCGGTGAACATGCAAACTCCACAGGGTCGGATGTGAAATCAAACCAGCACCCTCCTCACTGTGAGGCGGACGTGGTAACCAGTGCGCCACCGAGCCGCGCTTGATGACATTATGGTTTGAATTTGAACTTGCTGGGATCTTATACATCTCAATCGTAAATTCATATATCATATGCCAGATCAGTGCTTCTCAATTCTTTTCTGTGCCCCTCCCCCAGGAAGAAGAAACTCACACACCCATCGCTCCTCAATGATTATAAGTACAAATAAACCTCTGTATAACACTATATCCTAATTAACACACACACAAGCACACACACACGCACACACACATTTTTTTTGCTTTAAATATTGAGACATTAAATCAAGGCTTTGTTAAAAAACTAAAAAAAATAGAAGAGAGAACATACCGTGCAGCGGCGCAGCTCAGCAGTAGAGCAATCGTCTCCCAACCCAGGGTTGTGACCACGTCAAAATGTCCTAGAGCACAAAACTGAAACCCCAGTTGATCATGATGGCATGTCAAAGTCAAAGTCTACTTTATTGTCAATTCCTCCGCATGTCAAGACACAGAAAGAGATCGAAATTACGTTTCTCACTATCCCAGGGTGACAAGACAGAGTTCACAACGCACATACAAGTAAACAACACAGGAAAAATAAAACAAGAAGATGAACATATAAGAGTGATAGCACGCTAGCCGCTCCCGATGCACAGCAGAGTCCGGAAAGATGACAGTCAACCAGGCCACTGTGAACACGAGCACACAGCAGGCACGCACCGGTTCGTGGATCCTATCAGGCGAACGCAACCCATCTTGTCGTCCCGCGAACGAACGTACGCCGGGAGAATGGAAGGCACGGCTGGGCGAGCTGTGTTAGGGTTTTCCAGGTTACCTTTATCATAGGATTATGTTGGAATGCAACAGGTAATAAATACCTTACCTTGTCCTCCTTATCACAAGGTCGTTAAACATCCCCTGACATGTTTAGACTAGAGGACAAGGGCTTTAGCCAGTTTACCCAAACCCCCACTCTGTTTCTCTTAATAAATATCCCCTCGCAGGAACGAGGGTTCAGACTTCATTCTGGAGCGAGTGAACTCTCCACCTGCAGGTGTCCAAAAAGAACTTGCTTGTCTCCCGTGTGGTTCTTGCAAAATAAGTTGGAGTGAGCAAATCTCTAACATTTTGGTGCCGAAACCCGGGATCCCTCATACCCGCTATCTGGCTGACGAGGGAGGACGTGCTGCATTGTCGACAAGCCAGTGTCCATTAGGAGGACCTGGAGAAGAAAGTCCTGGGAAGAGAATTCTTCGCTGGGCCAGCATCTTAGGTCTGCCTTCGTCTGACAGAGGTGGATTGACGGGACCCGGCAGTGCAACGAACCAGGTGACAAGTAATTTAAAGGCCTGAAGTTGTGTTGTGTTGTTAAACGCGTAACACGTAGAGGTGCACGAGAGCCAGCTTGGGTTCGAGTCCCAGTGGAAGAAACAGGCTAAGAAAAGCAGAGCTTCTTTTTCGTTCATCGAAGAAGTGTGTAGACTCTTCTTTGTCTGTTTTTCCGAGCTGAGGGATCTGGCTTGGGTTAGAGTCCCAGTGGAAGGAACGTGCTAAGAAACACAGAGCTTCTTTTTTGTTAATCAAAGAAGGGCGTAGATTTTTCTTTGTATGTTTTTCCAAGCCAAAGAATAGCCTGGGTTCAAGTCCCAGTGGAAGAAACGGGCTAAGAAAAACAGAGCTTCTTTTTCTTAATTGAAGAAGGGCGTAGATTTTTTCTTTTGTCCGTTTTTCCAAAGCTGTTTGGGAGGGTTTTGCACCCATCCCTGGATAGGCCTCAAAAAGCGCTGGAGTTTGTGTGATTGAGTGTGTGACTGGTAGGATAAATTGACTAAATAGCAGTTCTAGCGTTGATCCACGGCATTAATACAGGCTAGTAATTTGTTGAAAGGTCAATTTAAACCTGCATTGAGGATCCTCAAAGAAAAAAAATTTGAAAAAAAAAAAAATTGTAAAACCTTAAACTACTAAAATTAAGATGGGAAATAAGAATGGTAAATCTCTTGCTCTGCTCTTCTTTGAGATCAGAAGTTCATGGCAAGTAGATTTCTTAATTGTATGCAATACATGCTGAAGTGGAAGAAAATGTATGGAGTACAAGAAAATTTGAAATGTGGAAGAAGTAGTAGAAGTGCTAGAGTGTGGTTGAAATCTTCACAAAGAGATGAGAACAAATTCAAGAGACAAAAGCTAGAAAGATGAAAACTGATGAGGTCATAAGTGTTCGTCAGACCAGGACACAATAAGGCCCCTGTGAGCGGGTGCAAGGCCGCAGCTCAAGCCGCGGCTCAAGCGAGGGGCAAGAGGAGTTTAATAATAATAATAATAATAATAATAATAATAATAATAATAATAATAATAATAATAATAACGTGGCAAATTACAAATGACTAGAGATCAATTTGTGTTACACTAAAGTTAAAATATGCAAATCAAGTGGTAAAGAAATGCAACTTGCTTCTAGAAGATAAATAAATAAAATTAGAATGTGCTGTCCTCGTGTGCATGGGAGGGACCAGCTCATGATCGACCACAGGAAATGGCCAGCCTGTGACGAATCATTGTTGCTGAGACCTGCCTTCCGCACACGAGAGCTGTGCATGTGCGTGCGTATGTGTTAGAGTTAAAGTTAAAGTCCCAAATTGATGAAGATTGGCTAAACTTTTAGTATAAAGAAATTTGCTAGACTGTTGTCTATTCAATTTACACCGCAGAACAGAAACAATTTGACAAAAAAAAAATGAGAGGAAAAGAGAGAAGTCTGTTTGCGAGCAGAAACTAATCCACACTAGTGCATGTTAAGTGTCAAGCCCACATGAGAAAACAGAACATGCTTTCAGGAATTGGAAGGAGCTAAATTGTGAATTTAAGATTTTGCAATGCTACATTTAATAGGAATAATTGAATAATAGGAATAGGAATAGGAATAGGAATAGGAATTAATAGGAATTATACAAAATTCTAAACGCAAGCTAAATCTGAGAGATTGAGTTCTTCAAATTTAAAAACAAAGAAAAAATTCAGATTAATTTGCCAGTTGTTTGTTTTAGTTAAGTTTTTTTTGGACTGGTGGATTGTTCTACCAGGAAACATGAGTTGAAAATGATATATGAATGTTGTGTGGTGAGCTTGGATGAATTGGGACCAATGTGATAGTATGACTCCTTTTTGGAGACTGTGTGAGATGCATATGATGAGCATTGATGAATGATTGCCTGAATGAGAGGTTGAATGGTTGAAGTCGTTGGCGACTACTATAGAAAATTAGTAGAGCGACTTTGATGAAAGAGTGATTTTGAGCAGGTTGAATGTTAGAAAGAAACACGTAGCTTTTGGATTGATAATTAACTAGAGAAAAAACTGGAGAACCAGTAACACATGTTGAAGGTGTGAACTGAGAAATTGAGAAGCGTTTTGGAAAGGAAGTCAAACTAAATGATGATGGAATCGTATGTAGTACAGAACGCATTCGCCCAAAAAGTTTGTCAAGGTGTGAGGCATGGGCGTTGCCAAGCCTCAAAAGGAGGGAGTGAGTAGGACAGATAGTGGAAGATAGTAAGAATACAACACTTTATGACAATGAATTTTCGAATACATTTGGTGTTATACTGTGGTAAATTTTTTGTTCTGGTGTAGATAGATTAGCAACGCGAGAGATTTAGAGGTTCAAAAGAAAGACAGTTAAAAGAAAACATTTTTGATTTGGACAATTGCAGGCTAACAGGAACATGAGAACGATAAGAACTACAAGGTGGGATCCAATTTCATTGGGGAGATTGAGAATTCACAGCACCATACTCTAAGTCACATTTTTGAGCAAGCATGACAATAACATGTGAGAGGTCAAGACATACAGATCAGGGCTTGATGTGGAACGCAGACCTCGATGAGTTGATTTTCAATAATGATACTGAAGACAACATACTGTCCGATTAAATTGGAACTATAGATAAAATGTAGCTCAAAAATAGGATGAGTTGCAGGATTCACGATATAAAAACGAGACCGCTGTTATTAGAAGAATTTGAAGTTTGGTAAACAAATGTTACCAGCAAATTGATGGAAGCAGCTACATTTGGAGATAGTCTTACAAGTTTGATGTCCCAGCCTGTCATTCTCAGTGTCAGGGTCCCTGAAACTCAATCCGAGACTTCGCCTGCAGCCGTGAACAACTACAAAATGGTGCCTGGCTCTGAAGCACCTTTGACCTTTGGCGAAGGACAAGAAAAGACTGCTGTTGTGCTTGGAGGGCGACAAGTACACTCCGGAGGACAGACAACATCCTCGGGGACGGAAAAGACAGTGAAAAGCGGAGGAACTCACAATGATGAAAATTGACTCATTTGAACAATGGACTCATTCAAGAGTGATGGATGGGGTCGCTCAGAAGCAACAACAAAAGAACACCAACTTGAGAGGGTGAAGTGCGGCAAAAAGATATGGACTTGGAGTGTCCGACAACCAAATCGCACTCCTTGGTACGGCGTTACCAAATTTGGTGAAGCTTGGTTCAAAGTGGAAGGGAGGTTCATTGTGCACTGAGTTTGACAGAACTGAGGAGATTTGATAAATAAATAAATAAAAATTTGAAAAATACGTAGGGCTACAGAGAAAAGCATTATAATCAGAGATTGAACGGATTTGGATAAAACAAATAGGCTAAAACGGTAGGAAACAAGAGCTAGATCTGATATTTTGGCTCATCAACCTTAAGACGTAGAGGTCGAGTTATATAAATTTTAGAACAGGACATTTGGCAGTCAGGAGGAAGCTAGGTTGCTCAATGTACCTACTCAATACAATAGTAAGGTTTTTTGTACCACAGTGGAGGTTGGATGGTCAGAAAGTTAGGTACGTTCAATTTTTGACATTCACACAATCATGCATAGGAGTCACACGGCGACAGTTAACAAGACAATGACTGCAATAGGGGCCACCTACGACTGCACCGACATGAAAAAGTAGAAGCGAGAGAGCAGAGTATGGGATTATATGCTAAAACGTCTGCTATACAGTTACCGATAGGAGATTCTATCAAAAGAAGCTACATGAGAGATGGATTAGAATCCCTTTGTCTGTGTGTTCTGTTTGTGAGTAATCTCTGTAAAATTGTGACAGTCTTGTTGTCGTTCGTCTGAACTTTGTATGCCGTTTTGTGTATGTGTGCATGCAGATGTGTGTGTGTGTGCGTGTGTGTGTGTGTGTGTTCACACCCTGTGTGGGTGCGAGCGTGTGAGGAGAAAGAAGGCATGGGTAAGACAATCTCTTTCAAACCAGGAGGCAATAAATGGGAACGCCCCTGTCATAAATAGTTTTTGGTTAAAGGGAATCATTAGGAGGTGTTCAAACTCTTCCCGCAAACACTCCTATTTACCAGTTAAATGGGCACTACAATTGACTACGAGAGTTGCAAGCAACAGATAAAGAGCAGTCCTTGGCAGATTATGTGATCAAATTTACTGCCGCTTGATCTTTCTTCCTCACAGGTCGACAACCCCATCAATCCAGGAGACTGGGTCTACATCAAGGTCATCAAAAGAAGGAACTGGGCCAGCCACGACAGGAGGGACCATTCCAAGTCTTGCTGACTACACATCCAAGGTTGCAGGACCCACAAATGCATTAACGACGACTGCTCTCCAGGAGGAAACTGGATGGGAGCTTTGGACATCACCGCTGTGTGCCAGGATGAGAGAGCCGTTTTCAAGGTGTAAGGGCTCTACTACCAACATGGCTGCACCATCGGACGGGACCTACTTCATCCAGAAGTTCAGAGGCACTGCCTCACCTGCATCCTATGAGTGCACGTGCCTGTTCAGTACGGATCGTGGTTTTGTGGTCACAAGAGTTGTCCGATGCTGCCTGCCAACTGGACACGAGTGTGCGCCAGTGTGTGTGACAGACCTCACCTACAGACTAGAACATCATCAGCTGATGAAAACGCGAGCACATATACAACTTCTTAGACGTGACAGTTGTGATAATGATAATGAGACGTGGATTGCGTAGATGCTGTTCTGTTGAGCATGTATTACGGAAACTTGTTGATTTGACCTTCAAATATGCTTCGCAAGTAATGGATGCACTGATGTACTGTTTCTTTGTTTTTCTTTTTATTTTTTATTGATAGCATTCTGGTCGCCTAGGCCAAAGGGACCGTGTAAGAATTTTCCTGCTAATAACATCTGGCCAGCAGGTTTTTCGCTTACACAATAAGTTTGATCTGGGGTATTAAGGTAATGCCTCATCTTCACTGGAAGGTGTTGCTATCATTGTTTGTTGTTTTTATTTTTGCTGTTCTTCTTTCTTCATTATACATATATATATATGTTTTTTTTCTTGCTTCTCTTTGTTGTTTGGGGTGGCATAATCATATGATAAATCAGGAGGGAGATGTTAGGGTTTTCAGGTTAGTTTGATCCTATGATTATGTTGGAATGTAACCTGTAATAATTAAACTCGCTTGTCCTGTCTTAACAAAAGTAGTAGAACAAAGTGCTAAGATCTTTTGAACTGATTGACTAGCTGCAGAGGAAGCAATCAAAGTTGTTTTGTTCACACAACATCGTGAAGGACCCCCTGCTGTGCTTTGATCAGCCAGGGGCTTCGGCCATTTGTCTACTCTGACCCCCACTCTCAACCCCCACTCTGTTTCTCTTAATAAATATCCCCTCGCAGGAACGAGGGTTCAGACTTCATTCCTTGAACGAGTGAACTCTCCACCTGCAGGTGTCTAAAAAGGACTTGCTTGTCTCCCGTGTGGTTCTTGCAAAATAAGTTGGAGTGAGCAAATCTCTAACAACCGGTTGACTCAGTACAGCTCTTGCAATAAGATTATAGTGTACGTATATACTGACCTGATTTAACTCCTTCAGATGTATAAGTGGTTTAGCAGTCCAGGAGTTCAGGTGTCGTGCTATTGCGCTAGTTAACTTCTACGGCATATTTGGAAATACCCTCTGAGCACACGTTCACTCCAACCGTTTGGAAACTCATTTTTGCGTTTCTCATACTGAACTGGCAACAACGTCATGGTTGACTCGGGCTGCAAGATTGGATGTACGTATATAATGTGAAATATGGCTTGATAGATTGTGTTCATGTTTCCCCACTGAGTAATGAACGATTCGATTCCCAGAGCCAACAAACATTGCCAAAACATTGCCACTGACGTTTTCAATAGGGCGCAGGACACCTAAAGAGGATTCTTGCCAAAAGTAGCCATCATTTGGTAACTCAAAACATTACACAACAGCCCAGGGGTAACAAATTTTGAGGCAAAGAAATATCCATCCATTATCTTAACTTCATACTCACAAGGGATGCGAATGCCCTGGAGCCTATTCCAGTTGACTTTGTCGGCGGGGGACACCCTGAACTGGTTGTCAGCAAATCTCAGGGCCCACATAGACAAACAACCCCTTCACACTCACAGTCACACCTACAGAAAATTTGTAGTGGTCAATCAGCCTACCATGCATGTTTTGGGAATGTGGGAGGAAACCAGAACACTTGGAGAAAACCCACACAAGGCATGTGGATGCCGCAGCCGGAATAGAACCAACAACCCTCACTGTGAGGCGGATGTGCTAACCAGCCGAGAGCCGCCCGCAAAGAAATATATTATAAAGCATGACATCATCAGCAGGTGCGCAGGTCCCTGAAGGACCCTGATAAAAACACAGACAGCATGGAGGCATCAATTTGTCAACACATACTTTTTTGTGTAACATATAGAATCGCAGCAATCACCATTTAGATACCAACTAGGAAAGACAAACAAAAGGACTAAATTTCTCCCTTGTACCCCCACGTTCTGGCTTTCTGATTAATATTGCATTTGTGGCATATGAGATAAGCAGCAAAATTCACCAGTTTTTATCCATCTCGGGGGCGGCCATTTTACCAGTTGCTGTCGAGTAAAAATGACATCACATCACGGCTCAGCTTCAGAAAACTGGTGAGCATCGGTTGTGACCCGAGACTCAACAACTGTGATGTGATTTTCAGTTGACAGCAAGTGGTAAAATGGCCGCCCCTTGAGATGAATAAAAACAGCCGTATTTTGCCTGTTTTCATATTCCAAAATCGAAATAATCTGAACACGGTGTTTCGACTACATGGGCAGCATAGAGTATTATTACAACGAAAATCTTGGTGTTGGCAAGTCAATCATGTGAAGTCCCAGTATGCAGGAAAAAAATGTTCCAGTACCTTTTGATATTCAGAATATAATTAATACTTTTATTGATCACTTTAAGAGTATGTGGCCTGCGATAAACTTTGCCCACTGTGACAAATTTGCTTGTCTTTAGTAAACTTTGGACGATGCAATATATATTTGAGTTCTGCAGTGACAAAACTGTTTTAAAGGATCATGTCAGGTGACCTTGATCTGTTTGATAGTAAAACCAGTGTGACTGGAAGAGGCTGCAAACATGACCAATCAGTCGCATTGTGGAAAAACACCCTCTCAGATGGCATGACCAACTGAAATCTGAACCAAGCCTGAGCAGTTTATCGAAGGACGTCTGCACATAAGCAAACATCTGCCACCTATAAATGTACAGACTGCAACAAAGATGCTCTTTCTTCCCCAGATGCACCGCTGGTCTGGCCTCGGACGCAGAGCCCAGATATCTGTAACTCTTATTCCATCTGGAGATAAATGAAAAATAAAATGGAATACTGTTATGAAATACTTATTGGTGCTAATTTTGGAGCATTGGTGAGTGTGGCAATAGTGTACCGATTCGGGATTTGGTGGAGTCTTTGGGCTTTGGGCCCTGGGTAAAAAAGACAAATACGCCATACTCAATACAACATACCCTAGAGGAGACATGGGCAAACTACAGCCCACGGATAGAGCCATTTCATCTTGTCTCTGCAATACCTGCGTTTCCATCTTAGAGAGCACACTGAACTTTGTCAGTGTGTAGTAGTCTGGCAGGTCATACTACTGTTTTTCTGCATGAAAGAAATGGGTCTTATCACCTCGATCAATAGGATATGTGTGACTTGTGGCACCATGACACTCACTGGGACCTCGATTCATAATGTTATTTATTGTCTACTTTTCCAGATACTCTTGCATAACAGTGTAACTTACAGGCTGTTACTCCATATTTTTATGTTGAAAAATAAAAGACAGTTCACTTTGGACAGCTTCTGTTCATCAAGTTTTCCGCTCACCGTGCTTGCTTTGACCGCGGCGCAACCTGGTTCATAATGCCAAAAGGAAAACAGCAATATTAAAGGAGCTGCAGAAATGGCACATACAGGCTATTTAGTACATGTAACAGTGTTCCACCTTCTTCATATGTCTCAACCTTGGAATGGCTTTGGCGTGTTCTTACAAAGAAAAACATCTCAACCTGCCTACATTTTGAAAAACACATTAGAGATTTCCCAAAAAGGATGTGGGAAAATGTATTATGGTACAATGAAACCAAGGTTGACCCTTTTGGTCATAATTCAAAAAGGTATGGCTGGCACAAAAACAACACTGGTAATCACCAAAAGTATATCATACCTACAGTGAAGCAAGGTGGGAGCAGCAGCATCAAGCAGTGGGGATGTTTTAATAGAACAAATAGAACTGGGGTCAAACTGGAAGGAGTTAAGAACAGTTCCAAATTCCAGTCAGTGTAGCACAAAACCTTCAATCTTCCCTAAGAACGCAAAAAATGAAATTAAATTAAAAAAAGACAGGCAAACCCTATCATGATATATGAAATGTATTTAGGTTTAATCAGAGGTAAGTGTATGCTAACTCCCACAATACTGTTTCGAACCTGAGGTTTTACAATATCAATGTTATGCATTTCTTAAGTAAAATATGTGTGCAAATTATTTGGAAGTAAATCATTGTCGTTTTGCTTTCTAGTGTTTGTCCATGAAAGTTACGATTCGGTCAGGTCATATGACCGAATCGTAACTTTCTAAACTATATCATTTTTTTCTGTTGATTTTTATTGTTGTTTAAGATTTTTTCATTACCAAATTTACACTAATGCAAGTGTTTAAGTGGTTCTTAGGGGCTACCTCTTGCCCGCGAGCACCATGTTGGTGACACCTGATGTATACCATTTGTAAAAGCCATCTGACTTGTACCTTTTTTGGTCCTAATTAGTTCCTCAATGTTTTGTAAATATGTATACTGTGAATGCATCTTACTCCTTTGCATTCTGCAACCACATCTTACAATGAATCCACTGCCTAAAACCTTCTGCCAGTCAGTCGATGTCATGTCACTGTTAATCTTGATTGCCGATATGTAAGCTTCACTTCCCTTGGTCCAAAGTAATTTATACAAGCTGGGTCAATTGGATGTTAAATGGAGAGTATTGACCATGCTCCTGAGAAAACAGTGATGCTGGATCTCATATCTCTGAACAAGGTGATAAAGATAATTACCATTAAACCTCATTCGTTCATTGATCAATCTTCAATTTTTTACTTGTGAACAGAGGTGGATATTGCCCTCTTTAGTTTACATTTCAGTGAAAAAAATTCAACAGAAAACATAGCAAGACTACCTTAAAAAGTGGGTCTCGGTCCAATTATTTGATCCGCACAATTACCCTTCTATTGAGTTGCGGTCAAAATTGACCTGTGGGTTTGTTATGTATAAAGTACCATTTGCTTTTTTGAAGTGGAACGACACTTCATCTAATCCTCAGACACAACTATTTTAACGCAACAAAATAAATTTTCACAATTTTAGCAAATTCTAAATGGCTCCCAAAAAAGTGGCAAACATACACGCGCGTGCGCATGAACCCACCCACGCACGCACGTACGCACACACACATGCGCACACACACACACACACACACACACACACACACACACACACACACACACACACACACACACACACACACACACACACACATACACACACACACACACGCGCACACACACACACACACACACACACACACACACACACACACACACACACACACACACACACACACACTTTTATTTTAGTGTGTTTACTAGTGATTTAGGTTTTGCTATTCTATCAATTCACTACTGGTGTGGTAATTTTCCAGGTATCACATTTTTATGTAAGATATTGATAGTATTTATGAGTAAGATGTTGAAATGTGCGTGGTGAGTCGTCACCTTACCGTGGTGGAGGGGTTTGCGTGTCCCAATGATCCTAGGAGCCATGTTGTCTGGGGCTTCATGCCCCTGGTAGGGTCACCCATGGCAAAAAGGTCCTAGGTGAGAGGTGTGCTCTATAAATGAAATAATTTCTTTCGGTCACGACCCATAGCTCGTGACCATAGGTGAGGGTAGGAGCGTAGATCGACCGGTAAATTAAGAGCTTTGCCTTTTGGTTCAGCTCTTTCTCTCTTCACCACGACGGACCGGTATAGAGTCGGCATCACAGCCGACGCTGCACCGATCCGCCTGTCAATCTCACGCTCCATCCTGTCCTCGCTCATGAACAAGACCCCAAGATACTTGAACTCCTCCACTTGGGGCAGGATCTCATCCCCGATCCGGAGAGGGCATTCCACCCTTTTCCGACTGAGGACCATGGACTCAGATTTGGAAGTGCTGATTCTCATCCTGACCGCTTCACACTCGGCTGCGAACCCCTCCGGTGAGAGCTGGAGACCACAGCTTGAAGAAGCCAACAGCACCACGTCGTCTGCAAAAAGCAGAGACGCAATGCTGAGGTCCCCAAACCGGACACCCTCAAAACCTCGGCTGCGCCTAGAAATTCTGTCCATAAAAGTTATGAACAGAATCGGTGACAAAGGGCAGCCTTGGCGCAGTCCAACTCTCACTGGGAACAAACCCGACTTACTGCCAGAAATGCGGACCAAACTCTGGCATCGATGATACAGGGACCAAACCGCCCTTATCAGTTGGCTCGGCACCCCGTACTCCCGAAGCACCCTCCACAGAACTTCCCGAGGGACACGGTCGAACGCCGTCCCCAAGTCCACAAAACACACGTGGACTGGTTGAGCGAACTCCCATGCCCCCTCGAGGATCCTGCCGAGGGTATAGAGCTGGTCCACTGTTCCATGGCCAGGACGAAAACCACACTGCTCCTCCTGATTCCGAGATTCGACCTCCTGACGGATCCTCCTCTCCAGCACCCCTGAATAGACCTTAACAGGGAGGCTGAGGAGTGTTATTCTTCTGTAGTTGGAACACACCCTCTTGGTCCCCCTTCTTAAAGAGGGGAACCACCACCCAGTCTGCCAATCCAGAGGCACCGTCCCCAATGTTGACGCAATGCTGTAGAGGCGTGTCACCCATGACAGCCCCACAACATCCAGAGCCTTTAAAATCTCCGGGCGGATCTCATCCACCCCTGGGGCCTTGCCCCCGAGGTGTTTTTTAACTACCTCAGTGACGTCGACCCCAGAGATTGGAGAGTCCGCCTCAGAGTCTCCAGGCCCTGCTTCCACAATGGAAGGCGTGTCGGTTGAATTGAGAAGGTCTTCAAAGTACTCTCCCCACCGACTCACGACGTCCCGAGTCGAGGTCAGCAGCACGCCATCTCCACTGTAAACGGTGTTGACGGTGCACTGCTTCCCCCTCCTGAGACGCCGGATGATGGACCAGAATTTCCTCGAAGCCGTCCGGAAGTCATTCTCCATGGCCTCGCCAAACTCCTCCCACGCCCGGTTCTTTGCCTCAGCAACCGCCGAAGCCGCGTTCCACTTGGCCGTCCGGTACCGGTCGGCTGCCTCCGGAGTCCCACAGGCCAAAACGGCCTGATAGGACTCCTTCTTCAGCTTGACGGCATCCCTTACCGCCGGTGTCCACCAGCAGGTTCCAGGATTGCCACCACGACAGGCACCAACGACCTTACGGCCACAGCTCCGGTCGGCTGCCTCAACAATGGAGGCACGGAACATGGTCCACTCGGACTCAATTTCCCCGCGTCCTCTGGGACGTGGGTAAAGCTCTGCCAGAGGTGGGAATTGAAGCTCTTCCTGACAGGGGATTCTGCCAAACGTTCCCAGCAGACCCTCATATTACGTTCGGGTCTGCCAGGTCGGACCAGTAACTTCCCCCACCATCGGAGCCAACCCACCCATATGCTTCAACATGGTGTTCATTATTGACAATCCGTGTCGAGCACAGAAGTCCAATAATAGAACACCGCTCGGGTTCAGATCGGGGGGGCCGTTCCTCCCAATCACGCCCTTCCAGTTCTCACTGTCATTGCCCATGTGAGCATTGAAGTCACCCAGTAGAACAATGGAGTCCCCAGAAGGAGCACTCTCCAGCACTTGTTCCAAAGACTCCAAAAAGGGTGGGTACTCTGAGCTGCCGTTTGGTGCATAGACACAAACAACAGTCAGGACCCGTCCCCCACCCGAAGGCGGAGGGAGGCTCCTCTCTCGTTCACTGGGGTGAACCCTAATGTGCAGGCGCCCAGCCGGGGGACAATAAGTATACCCACACCTGCTCGACGCCTCTCACCGTGCGGAACTCCAGAGTGGAAGGGGCTGGACTCTCTTTTAGAGGGCTTGTACCGGAACCCAATTTGTGTGTGGAGACAAGTCCGACTATGTCTCGTCTGAACTTTTCTGCCTCGCACACCAGTCGGGCTCCTTTCCAGCCAGAGAGGTGACATTCCATGTCCCAAGAGCCAGCTTCTGCAGCCGGAGATAGGCCTGCCAAGGTCCCTGCCTTTGGCTGCCGCCCAGCTTACATTGCACCCGACCCCTTTGGCCCCTCCCACAGGTGGTGAGCCCATGGGAAGGGGGACCCACGTTTCCTTTTCGGGCTGTGCCCGGCCGGGCCCCATGGGCGAAGGCCCGGCCACCAGACGCTCGCTTTCGAGCCCCACCTCCAGGCCTGGCTCCAAAGGGGGGCCTCAGTGACCCGCGAACAGGATGTATTCAAATAAAAACAAGACGTATTTATTTTCCAAAAGAATGAAGCCTACTCTGACAATCAAAAACACAAAATTAACAAAGGTAAAAAATAACAAGGGTATATACCAAAAAAATACACCCAGGGGAAAAAAACATGACTGGACTTGACAGAGACTGCTGAAACAAACACCAACACTGAAGTATAGGACAGAAAAAAACTAGTGAGCAGTCAAAATGCGCAGAAGCTTCGAAGCATTTGTTTCTGAAGAGTTTAACAAGTCAAGTTTAATTATAGACATAAAGTCATTGACAACGTATGAAGCCTCACTCTCCCGAGAATTGGTTCATGTTGGCTCACTATTTGCCAAAGTGATTCTATAATGAATATAATGAATCTCAGTGTCACTTTTGACCTAACACTCTCCTTTCAAAAACACATTAAGAACATTACTAGACATTTTATCACCTTTGTCTCATTCTTTCAAAACAAGATTAAGAAATCATTATACATGCGTTTGTATAAACGTCCTGTGGAGAGCCCAAGGCTTGCAAACTAGCTGAACAGGTTTTACTGTAGGTTTGAACTGTCCACCCACACAACAGGATCTCCTGCAGCACAATCAGCATACACACCTCCCCGCACAACCCCTCTGTCCACACCTCCATCATCGTTATCACCTACTCTCTCTCTTACAGAAGCCACACTCGCACTTCAGATGCATGAGGAGGAGGTGTGTCGGATGCTCCGGAGACAAAAGGTCAGGAAGGCACCAGGCCCAGATGGCGTGTCCCCCTCCTGCTTGAAAGTCTGTGCTGAACAACTGGCACCCACCTTTAAACGGATCTTGAACCATTCCCTGGAGCTGTGTGAGGTGCCCTCGTGCTTCAAGAGCTCCATCATCATACCGGTGGCCAAGAAGCCCACCATCACAGGTTTGAATGACTATAGACCTGTCGCACTGACATCTGTGGTCATGAAATATTTTGAGAAGTTAATGTTAAACCACCTGAAGGACATTACGGGCCCCCTGCTCGACCCCCTGCACTTTGCCTACCGGGCAAACAGGTCGGTGGACTGTTAGAGTTGTGCACACTCCAACTTATTTTGCAAGAACCAAACAGGAGACAAGTAAGTCCTTTTAAGCACCTGCAGGTGGAGAGTCCATTCGCCGCTGTGTGTACAGCGATGATCGAATGCAGTCTGACTCAGGCCTCTTGCAGAAGCATTTTTATTGAGAGAAACAGAGCGGGGGTGAGAGTAGATAGGATGGGGCCGAAGCCCCTGGCCTGCTGATCAAAGCACAGCAGGGGGTCTTTCACGATGTTGTGTATACAAAACAACTTTGATTGCTTCCTCTGCAGCTAGTCAATCAGTTCAAAAGATCTTAGCACTTTGTTCTACTACTTTTGTTAAGACAGGACAAGCGAGTTTAATTATTACAGGTTACATTTCAACATAAGCATAGGATCAAACTAACCTATCAACCCTAACATGGACGATGCGGTCAACATGGGACTACACTACATCCTGCACCACCTGGACACCCCATGAATGTACGCCTGGCTCCTGTTTGTGGACTTAAGCTCTGTGTTCAACACCATCGCTCCTGACATCCTCCAACAGAAGTCGCGGTGCCTGCCTCCACTTGTCTGTGGATCACCAGCTTCCTGACTAACAGGAGACAGCGTATGAGGCTAGGGACCATCACATCTGACACCCGGACCACCAATACTGGAACCCTCCAGGGGTGCGTCCTCTCCCCACTGCTCTTCTCTCTCTACACTAACAATTGCTCCTCAGGCGATTCTTCTGTGAAGCTCCTGAAGTATGCGGACGACACCACTCTCATCGGACTGAACCGGTATGGTGACGAGACTCCGTACAGACAGGAGGTGGAGCGGCTGGTCCACTGGTGCAGCCAAAACCACCTGGAGCCGAACCCGCTTAAGACCGTGGAGATGACAGTGGACTTCAGGCGAAACCCTTCACCACTGTCACCCCTCACTATCCTCAGTAATACTATTCTCTCCAGAGACATCTTCAAGTTGCTGGGATCCACAATATCTCGGGACCTGAAATGGACCAGCCACATAGACTCTGTCCGGAAGAAGGTCCAGCAGAGGCTGTACTTTCTGCGACAGCTCAGGAAGTTCAACCTATCACACGAGCTGATGAAGACTTTTTATACTGCCATCATCCAGTCTATCCGCTGCACCTCCATCACTCTCTAGTTTAGACAAGCACAGACTACAATGGACAATCGACTGCAGAAAAGATAAATTGGAACCAACCTGAAGTCAAGTAGAATCAAGTCAAGTCAAGTTTATTTGTATAGCCCTAAATCACAAACAGTCTCAAAGGGCTTCACATAGACAAAAATTGACAATTATTCTCAAAGCATCCCCTGATCTTAAGCTCCCAAAAGGGCAAGGAAAAACACAAAAAAACCCTACCAGGGTAAAATGAGAAACCTTGAGAAGGGACCACAGATGGAAAGATCCCCCTTTCAGGATCACCAGGTTGTAATGGATGCAGAGAGGGCACAAGTAATACACAATATGAAAATCAATGAAAAAATGGATCGAGGTTCCCTCGATCGTCCTGGCAGTGTCTGCATGGAGGTTGAGCTGCAGTTTCTTCATCTTGAATTGGTCCCCAAGAATCCAGCTAGCCGCTATCAGCTTTTGCGCCACCTAACCCCCTCCCCAGCCAGGGAGGGGGTGGGCAGAGAGAACAAAACAAACTCCGGCCGAATCGGCCACTTCAAGTTAGTTAAAGGCCATCTCATAGAAATGTGTCTTTAAACGTGTCTTAAATGTTTCTACTGAGGTAGTAGTTCTAATATCCATCCATCCATCCATCCATCCATCCATCCATCTTCTTCCGCTTATCCGGGGTCGGGTCGCGGGGGCAGCAGCTTTAGGAGGGACTCCCAGACTTCCCTCTCCCCAGCCACTTCATCCAGCTCATCCCGGGGGATCCCAAGGCGTTCCCAGGCCAGCTGAGAGACATAGTCTCTCCAGCGCGTCCTGGGTCGTCCCCGGGGTCTCCTACCGGTGGGACATGCCCGGAACACCTCCCCAGGGAGGCGTCCAGGAGGCATCCTGATAAGATGCCCGAGCCACCTCATCTGGCTCCTCTCAACGTGGAGGAGTAGCGACTCTACTCCGAGTCTCTCCCGGATGACCGAGCTTCTCACCCTATCTCTAAGGGAGAGCCCGGACATCCTGCGGAGAAAACTCATTTCGGCCGCTTGTATCCGAGATCTCGTTCTTTCGGTCACGACCCATAGCTCGTGACCATAGGTGAGGGTAGGAGCGTAAATCGACCGGTAAATTGAGAGCTTTGCCTTTTGGCTCAGCTCTCTCTTCACCACAACGGACCGGTACAGGGTCCGCATTACTGCCGACGCTGCACCGATCCGCCTGTCGATCTCACGCTCCATCCTCCCCTCACTCGTGAACAAGACTCCAAGATACTTGAACTCCTCCACTTGGGGCAGGATCTCATCCCAGATCCGGAGAGGGCATTCCACCCTTTTCCGATCGAGGACCATGGACTCGGATTTGGAGGAGCTGACCCTCATCCCGACCGCTTCACACTCGGCTGCGAATCGTTCCAGCGAGAGCTGGAGATCACGGCCTGAAAAAGCCAACAGCACCACGTCATCTGCAAAAAGCAGAGACGCGATGCTGAGGTCCCCAAACCGGACCCCCTCAATGCCTCGGGTGCGCCTAGAAATTCTGTCCATAAAAATTATGAACAGAATCGGTGACAAAGGGCAGCCTTGGCGGAGCCCAACCCTCACTGGGAACGAATCCGTCTTACTGCCGGAAATGCGGACCAGACTCTGGCATCGGTGATACAGGGACCGAACCGCCCTTATCAGTTGGCTCGGCACCCCGTACTCCCGAAGCACCCTCCACAGAACCTCCCGAGGGACACGGTCGAACGCCTTCTCCAAGTCCACAAAACACACGTGGACTGGTTGAGCGAACTCCCATGCCCCCTCGAGGATCCTGCCGAGGGTGTAGAGCTGGTCCACTGTTCCACGGCCAGGACGAAAGCCACACTGCTCCTCCTGAATCCGAGGTTCGACCTCCCGACGGACCCTCCTCTCCAGCACCCCTGAATAGACCTTACCAGGGAGGCTGAGGAGTGTGATTCCCCTGTAATTGGAACACACCCTCCGGTCCCCCTTCTTAAAGAGGGGAACCACCACCCCAGTCTGCCAATCCAGAGGCACTGTCCCCGATGTCCATGCAACGTTGTAGAGACGTGTCAGCCTTGACAGCCCCACAACATCCAGAGCCTTTAAGAACTCCGGGCGGATCTCATCCACCCCCGGGGCCTTGCCACCGAGGAGTTTTTTGACTACCTCAGTGACTTCGACCCCAGAGATTGGAGAATCCGCCTCAGAGTCTCCAGGCCCTGCTTCCTCAATGGAAGGCGTGTAGGTGGAATTGAGGAGGTCTTCGAAGTACTCTCCCCACCGACTCACGACGTCCCGAGTCGAGGTCAACAGCACGCCATCCCCACTGTAAACAGTGTTGACGTTGCACTGCTTCCCCCTCCTGAGACGCCGGATGGTGGACCAGAATTTCCTCAAAGCCGTCCGAAAGTCATTCTCCATGGCCTCACCGAACTCCTCCCACGCCCGGGTTTTTGCCTCAGCAACCGCCGAAGCCGCGTTCCGCTTGGCCCGCAAACCCCTCCACTACGATAAGGTGACGACTCGCGGAGGGGAGTTCTAATATCCATTGGTAGGGAATTCCAAAGCTCTGGAGCCCGAATAGAGAATGCTCTAGAACCTGCAGAAATTTCCTTGGCCCTCGGTGTAACTAAAAGACTAGCGTTTTGCGAACTAAGGTTACGAGACGGAACATAAGGAACGACTAGGTCGACGAGATATGAAGGCGCTAAGCCATGCAGTGATTTATAGGTGAGTAGACGAACCTTGAAGTCACATCTTTAATGGACCGGGAGCCAATGTAAGTTGGCTAATATTGGGGTAATGTGATCAAATTTTCTTGACCGTGAGAGCAGCCTCTGAACTGGTATTCTTGATCTCGTCCCTAATGGACTCAATCTTTTGAGCAAAAAATTTCATAAACTCGTCAGCTGAGTGGAAGGAGCTATCGGGGGTCGGCTGGCGCAGAGTTAGCTTTGCCACTGTATCAAATAGGTATTTAGGATTGTTTTTATTGAGATTAATGACTTGTGAAAAATAATGAGTTTTTGCTAAGATAAGCGCATCTTTATATTTCAGGAGGCTATCCTTCCATGCCTGATGGAAAACCTCAAGTTTGGTTAAACGCCATCCGCGCTCATACTTTCTACATAATTGTTTAAGCGTACATGTTTCATCTTTATATTTCAGGAGGCTGTCCCTCCATGCATGATGGAAAACCTCAAGTTTGGTTAAACGCCATCTGCGCTCATGCTTTTTACATAATTGCTTAAGCGTACATGTTTCATCTGTGAACCACGGAGTTGGCCATCTACGGCGAGTTTTCAGACGTAGCGGCGCCACAGAATCGATGGCTTTTAATAATGTCGCATTGAATTCATTTGTAAGATTATCAATGGAGCCGCTGTATGCGGCAAACATGGCGGTTGCCGGCAACAGTAACTCAGATAGCACAGTTGCAGTCATGGAGTTAAAATTACGGCTGCTATAATTCTGATTGCTCTCTTGTCTTTGACAAGGAACTAAAATTTCAAATTTTATTAAGAAATGATCAGACAAAACAGTAGTGTATGGCAGTACTGCTATATTTGAGTCCCCGGGATAATACCAGATCTAAGGTATTTCCATTCTTATGCGTTGCTGCCTGTACGGCTTGCGTAAAACCAAACGTATCGATTAAAGTCTGAAATGCCGAAGTCAGTGGTTCTGATGGTGAATTCATGTGGATGTTGAAATCACCCATGATAACTATATTGTCTGCATTTGTCACTAGATCAGCCACAAATTCTGAAAATACATCCAAGAAGCCAGAGTAAGCCCCTGGTGGACGGTAAATAACAGCAAGATAGAATGACAGTAAAGCAGTGGATCGCACAATGAGAACTTCAAATGTTTTAAATACGTGAATTGAGCGACGCCTAAATCTAAGCTCAGAATTTGAGATGAGGGCGACACCCCCACCCTTTTTTCGAGGACGCGCCACATGCGAGCTCACAAAATTTGGAGGTGAGGCCTCGTTAAGTGGCAGCAGTTCATTAGGTTTTAACCAGGTCTCCCAAAGACCAAAAACGTTTAGATTATGTTCCGTGATAAAGTCAAAGTCAAAGTCAGCTTTATTGTCAATTTCTCCACATGCCAAAGACACACAAAGAAACCGAAATTTCGTTCCCCCCTATCCCACGGTGACAAGACATGGCTCACAACAGACAAACAAGTAAACAAGTATAACAAAAGCGTGCAGAATAAATAATGAATAAATAACACAACAATAAATATTTAAATAAATAAATAAGAGGAGCAGGAAAAAAAAAAGGAGCAAGTGCGCGTACAGCAGACATTCCCGAAAATAGCGCAACAGTGCCGCACGCTACGCAGAACGAGTTCATTAACGAGAACTGCTTTCGTATGAAGCGATCTAATATTCATAAAACTGAGTTTAAGTGTAATCGGTCGATCAGGGTGCGTATCTATCGAAGGATTTTTAAACGGGATGCGAGTAAAATTGTTTTCTCTAGGCCTAACATCACCTCTCAAAAGTTTATTAGCGCGGTGGGATGAAACGATCGTGGGAATTTGATGGTGAATATTTGTTACATATGTGAAGTTATCTAAAACAGGCACCGTTTCATCAGCAAGACCGGTCGGGACGGAGTGATTGGATTTGTCTACTACCCCAGTAGAAAGTGTGTTTATGTGTACTGTAGCACTATTCAAACTGTCGTGCTGTAGTCTACACGAGGAGCTATGTGTATGCTGAAAGTCTAGCCTAGCGCTAGTTAACTTTAACTTAACAGACTCCAAACCCATCCTCACAGGTGGTCTAATCACCTCTGCCCTGGCCTGCTCTAAAGTGACCTGTCATGAGTGACTCAAACAGTAATCTATATTCCTAGAAAGAGTGAAGGCGCCTTCACGGTTAGGGTGAAGGCCGTCCTTCCTCAGAAGGGCGGCCCCAGAAGGAGGACCAGTTATCTATAAAATACAGTCCCTGCTTTTTACAGAACCCAGCCATCCATCGATTAAAGGAGACTAATCTACTAAACCTCTCATCAGTGCCTCTCCCAGGCAGTGGGCCAGAGACAAATACTCGATGCCGACTCATCTTTCTGGCAAGATCACAAGTCCTCGCTATGTTTTTCTTTGTGATCTCTGATTGTCTCATCCTAACATCATTGGAGCCGACGTGTATCACTATGTCCGAGTAGCGCGTGTTGGTGGAACTACGCTTTTGACTAGGGCTATTGCGAGTCAGCTCCCTAAGATTAGCTTCTACGTCGGGTGCTCTGCCCCCAGGAATACACATTACCGCAGCTGTATTTTTAAGCGTAATGTTTCGGGTAATGGAGTCACCTATGACCAAAGTGCGAGGGCCAGTAGACCGAGATGACTTTGGACGGCTATGCGTCTTACCTGGCTCATCGCGATTAGCAAGCCGCTTGGGGCTAATGCTAACCGGGCTAGCGGGCTGACTACAGCCCGCGTCTGTGTCCGCCACAACTACTGTTATCGCACTATTTTGCTCTAACTGGCGGACACGTCCCTCTAGCAGAGACAACCTCTCTAAGAGAAGGGTGCAGTTGGTGCAAGAAGCCGTACAAACCTCTTGGTCCGCTGCCATACTTTGTGTCCGAAGAGCGACGATCGAGAGCCTAACGGCGACGTGGGCGGAAGTCAGGCGGAAGTCGGAGCGCACAAACCAGCACAAAACCTCCCATCTATCCAGGACTTGTACCTGTCCAGGACCAGGAAACGTGCAAGTAACATCTCTACAGACCCATCTCACTCAGGTTGCAGTCTGTTCGAACTACTCCCCTCCGAACGGCATTACAGAGCACTGTACGCCAAAACCAGCAGACACAGGGACAGCTTCTTCCCCCAGGCTGTCGCTCTGACGAACTCACACCACTCTTAGAGTCTCAGAGACATTGCTGTGCAATACCATCCTGCTCTTGATGCTTTATCTTTACATTGTCTATGTTATGTGTACTATGTGTCCGCTCTGCATCCATTGCAGCCTGGTCATCCTGGAAGAGGGATCTCCCATCTGTGGTCTCTTCTCAAGGTTTCTCATTTCCCCTAGAAGGAGTTTTGAGTTTTCCCTTGCCCTCCTGGGAGTTTGAGATCAGGGGATGTTTGAGAATATTTGTCAATTTTTGCACATGTCCTGAGTGTTGTTCGTCACCTAAATGTTGAACAGAGACTGAAATGTTTGGCATGCTCAAACATGGCCAATAAAATTCTTGAAAATTCTTGAATCTTGAATCAGAACTGCTACCTTGGTGGACGCATTCAAGACACGATTAAGGACACATTTCTATGCTCTGGCCTTTAATTAAACTACGCTGACCAATTTGGCTGCAGTTTCTACTCTCCTGCCCCCTCATCCCCATCTTAAGGAGGAGGCTCAGTGACACACAAGCTGAAAGTTGCTGTCTGGATTCTAGACCAACTAACCGGGACAAGAACTGGGTTGCACCATCTCCTCGCAGGTGCTCCCACGATGACTGAATGCGTCTTCCTAGAGCTCTTTGACTATGAACATTTAGAATACCTTATTTCATAGTTTCATATTATATTGTGTTAAATGTTGCCCACTCTGTATTCATAGCAGCCTGGTCGTCCTGGAAGGGGGATCCTCCCATCTTCTCAAGGTGTCTAATTTTTCTCCAGTTGGGGTTTTGTGAGTTTTTCTTTGCCCTCCTGGGGTTATCTCAGCTTCCTGCAAGTCAACAGTGACAAAACCCAAGCCATGTTAATTGGCACTCCCCATCAGATCCATACCTGCCCAATAACAAGCATCTCATTCGCCGGTGACACTATCCCCTCTCAGCCACTGTCACTAACCTGGGTGTGAAACTGGACCCTCAACTCAACCTAGAGTCACACATAAAACACATCTGCAAAACCTCCTTCTTCCACCTCAGGAATATTTCTAAACGCCGCCCCACACTTACCCTGACGGATGCTGAGAAACTTGTCTACGCCTTTGTCTCCTCCAGGGTAGGCTATTGTAACGCACTCCTCGTCCGGATCCCTAGCAAGAGCCTCCAGAGGCTACAGTACAACCAAAACAGCGCTGCTAGGATCCTGATGAGGGTGCGGAAAAGCGACCACATCACACCCATCCTCCGTTCTCTGCACTGGCTCCCCATCAAATTCCGAACTGATTATAAGATCGCCCTCCTCATTCACCAGTGTATCCTCGGACATGCTCCCCCATACCTCGAAGAACTCCTTACCCCAAAACCTGCCACCCGAAGCCGCTGCTCATCTTCTCCACGTCCCGAACACCAAGTTGCGCAGCATGGGCGACTGGGCCTTCTGCCCTCCCCGACCACCTAAGAGCACCCCAATCCACTGACTCTTTCAAAACCGGACTTAAAACTCACCTCTTTACTCTAGCATTTTCGTAATCCTGTTCTCACATCCTGGTTGTTTAATACTTGTCTTCGCTTTGTTTTCTTGTTTTTACTTGCCATGTAGCACTTTGAGATTCCTCAGAATGTAAAGTGCGTTATAAATATAATTTACTATTATTATTATTATTATTATTATTATTATTATTATTATTATTATTATGTCTTCAAGGGAGGGTAATATAGTCCCGATTATCTTCTCTGCCGTCTTCACCACCCGCTGCAGGTCCTTCCTGTCCTTTGCAGTGCAGCTGGTGAACCACACTGTATAGCAGTAGGTCAGGATGGACTCGATGGATGCTCTATAAAAGTTAACCATCAGGGGGCGTGGAATTTGATGCTGTTTCAGCTTTCACCCTGAGGAAGTAAAGCCTCTGGTGTGCCTTCTTCAACTGTTTCAAGGTGTGGATGGACTACTGAGATGAGTCGGCTGAGATGTAATATCTGGCGCCATCTAGCGTTGTGAATTGGTGTAATGTCTAGACCCTGAATGTAAGACGACCCCCACTTTTTCAGTCTTATTTCAATGCAAAAAACACCGTCACATATTCCGGCCAATACGGTATATATATTTTTTTCTATATTAATTATTTAATTTGTACATGCTTAATTTCCAACCTTGGTTCGGCACCACCAGCAGATGATATGTGTTTACACATTCTCGACAACAGTTATGTTTTTGATTCAAAGACAATTCAAGCAATTTTCTCTTAGATTTAAGATTGTACGGCAATAGCACCTAGATACTAGTGAGTGGAATGGGTGAAAACAATGAGAAAATGTCAAAATGCCAGAGAGTAACATCTTGAAGCAACTTTTTTTTATTGGGGGAAAGAAAGAACTATAAACTTTTTATTTTTGGAACCATAAATTTGTTAATGGAATTTCAATTATGAACTATGACCTGAAGAAGTTCATTTTAAAATTTGTGAACGGAACTTTGAACTAGTTCGTGTAAAACATGAACTTTCGCAGCACTGATAACAGGAGAGTGTTTTTTAGACATGTTCAATCAATACTGTTCCAAACACGTTCAGTAAATGCTTTTCCAATTTCAAAAATTCAATTGTGATTTCAATATTGAACAGAATAATCGTGATTATGATTTCGAGTAGCCCTAGCATGCAAGTAAGTTACTTACACATCCATTATTTCCATGACAACTTACCTTCACTAAAAACCAGGCTATGACTAAATTCACATTAGAATTTTTTTTTTCTATTTGGGGGTGTTGGAGCGGAGGGTCTATCTGGAGGTTGAATCTCAGATTCAGGAGGAGCAGTGTGGTTTTTGTTCTGGCTGTGGAATTGTGCACCATCTCTACACCCTCGGCAGCATCCTTAAGTGTGCATGGGAGTCTGCCCAACCAATTGACATGTGTTTTGTGACTTGGAGAATGCGTTCGACAGTGTTCCTCTGGGTGGTCTGTGGGAGGTGCTTAAGGACTAGGGGCTACTGATAGCTTTGATAAGGGTGTTTGGACCGTATACATTTCTGGCAGCAAGTCAGATTCTTTTCTGGTAAGGGTTGGATTCTGCCAAGGCTGCCCTTTGTTACCTATTCAGTTCATAATATTTATAGACAGAATTTCTAGGCGCAGCTGAAACGTTAAGGGGGTCCGGTTTGGTGGTCTCAGTATTGCATCTGTGCTTTTTACGGATGATGTGCTGTTGGATTCTTCAAACTGTAATCTGAACATCAGCACCTCCAAATCTGAGAACATGGTCCTCAGTCAGAAAATGGTGGAATACCCTCTCCAGGTTGGGGCTAAGATTCTGCCCCAAGTGGAGTTCAAGTATTTGATTAGAGTTTTGTTCGCGAGTGAAGGTAGAATGGAGCAGATTGACAGGCAGATCAGTGCAGCGAGTACTGTGATGCTAACTCTGCAGGTGTTTGTCGTGATGAAGAAGGAGCTGAGCTGAAAGATGAATCTCACGATTAACTGGTCGATCTTTGTTTCTACCCTCACCATTGGTCGTGAGCTGTGGGTTGTGGCTGGAAGCATACGGATACAAGCATACGGATACAAGTGGAGTTTTCTCCTCAGAGTGTCCGGGCTCTCCCTTCGAGATAGGGTGAGAAACTCAGTAATCTGGGTGAGAATTGAAGTCGATCCGCTGCTCCTCCACAGTGAGAGGAGTCAGATAAGGTACTTCGACCATCTGATTAGAGTGCCTCCTGGACGCCTCTCCGATGAGGTGTTCCGGACATGTCCCAATGGCAGGAAACCCTGCGGATGACCCAGGACATTATGGAGGAACTGTTTTCTGGTTAGCCTGGAAAAATGTTGGCGTCCTCCCGGAAGAGGTGGAAGAAGTGGTCGGGGAATGGGAGCTTTGGCTTTCCTGCTGAAGCTGCTGCCACTGCGATCTGACCATAGATAAGTGGTGGATACTTGCCTGCTGGCTAGCTGGCTGGATGAATAGCTGGTTGGCTGGATGGATGTAGAGATTACACTAAAAAAAACAAGATTTCTGAGGTTGCACATTTGTAAAACAGCACAATATCTATTAGTGTACTTCCTGTACTATCATTTCAAAGTCAAAGTCAAAGTCAGCTTTATTGTCAATTTTTCCACATGCCAAAGACACACAAAGAAACCGAAATTTGAATAAATAATGAATAAATAACACAATAAATAAATAAATAAATAAATAAATAAATAAATAAATAAATAAATAAATAAATACATAAATACATAAATAAATAAATAAGAGGAGCAAAAAAGGAGCAAGTGCGCGTACAGCAGACATTCCAGAAAATAGCGCAACAGTGCCGCACGCTACGCAGAAGGGGGTAGCGAGTTCAGGGTCCTAACAGCCTGGAGAAAGAAGCTGTTGGCGAGTCTGGTGGTGCAGGAGCGCAGGCTCCTGTACCTCTTCCCAGAGGCCAGAAGGTCAAACAAAGAGTGAGCCGGGTGACTCACATCTCTCGCAATCGAGGTTGCCTTGCGGGCGAGATGGGAAGTCTAAATGTCCTTCAGGGAGGGGAGCGAAGCACCAATAATTTTACCAGCCGTATTCACTATGCGCTGCAGGGCCTTCAAGTTCTGTTCAGTGCAGTTACCACCCCAGACAGCGATGCAACTGGTGAGGACGCTCTCAACGGTGCCACGGTAGAATGTAGTCAGGACTGCCTGAGGAGCACATGCACGCCTGAGCTTCCACAGGAAGTACAGACGGCGCTGAGCTTTCTTTGCCAGTGACGAGGTGTTTGCGGACCAGGAGAGGTCCTCACTGATGTGCACCCCCAGGAACTTGGTGCAGCTCACCCTCTCCACCACAGCACCATCGATGATCAGCGGCAGGTGTTTTGTGTGACCCTTCCGGAAGTCAACAACGACTTTCCCATACCTTCTGCTCTTCCTGGATACAAGATTGTTCTTAAACTCCAATGACAGCCCTCTCACAGTAAGATAGGTTAAAATGCTACAATAAGTGGGTTCCTGTTTGATCTTACATGTGCTCAACAGCAAACACCATTCATTGTTCTTGATTTTTCACCTCTACAATGTGACTATGTGCAATGTGCACTGTATGGTGGTTCAATATCCTGAGGGCTAAGATAGCACCCGATATATGTTTTATAATCACAGAGGAAAAGAATCATGTAGGTGTTTGAGGTCTGGTTTTTGGCACTTGTCGATTCCAAGACTAATGAAAACAAATGTGGCAGTGCTAACATTTTATTGTGGGGAAAGAAAAAAGACAGACTGACATTTTGGATGTGTTGCACTTGGGTATTGTATTACAGCCTGACAGACGTGTCTAATATATATTTGGACTGGATGTGAGTATATCTTATCATTTACTTTGTGAGTTTCCTCTGAGTGCTTGTGTTTAATTTTTTATAAGGGAGCACACGAGACTGATTTATTGAAAGAACAAATGAAATGATACTTTCAATTTTATTTCAGTAAATCGTCAGTATCCCAAAAATGAAAATAAATACATTGGAGCCAGAACTTCCATTTTGTATGTAATGTATGTATACATAGGCTTTCCAGTATGTTCTTGATGCATCATAAATCAAACAATATATTTGTTTCCACAAGATGCCTTAAAATTGAAACCAGTTTTTTAACTATCATTCGTTCAATTTATACTTTGAGTTTACACTGCACCCATTTATGATTCACTGGATTTATCTGTACATTTCAAGTGACACATAGTTATAATCATAGTATATATATGACAGGGTCTACAGACATAATTCATGAAACATCACACATGTGGAGACCAAACTGCATATGCTCATTTCCCTTACCTTAATGCTTTTCTTTCATCTTGAGCTTTCCAGCTTTTTGTCCACTTATGGAAAAGGCCTGATTTTAATTTTAGGATATACGACTCCTTGAAATTTCTGTATCTCTATCATGACGCGACCAGCCTGCATGACTTTCAAGTGCCCGTATGCTCAAATTATGTACCGTATTTTTCGGACTAGGCGGCTCGGTGGCGCACTGGGTAGCACGTCCGCCTCACAGTTAGGAGGGTGCGGGTTCGATTCCACCTCCGGCCCTCCCTGTGTGGAGTTTGCATGTTCTCCCCGGGCCCGTGTGGGTTTTCTCCGGGCACTCCGGTTTCCTCCCACATACCAAAAACATGCTTGGTAGGCCGATTGAAGACTCCAAATTGTCCCTAGGTGTGAGTGTGAGTGGTTGTCTGTCTCTGTGTGCCCTGCGATTGGCTGGTAACCAGTTCAGGGTGTCCCCCGCCTACTGCCCGATGACGGCTGGGATAGGCTCCAGCACGCCCGCGACCCCCGTGGGGACTAAGCGGTTCAGAAAATGGATGGATGGATGGATTTTTCGGACTAAAAGTCGCTCCGGAATATAGGTCGCATTAGCCATAAAATGCACGATAACGTGAAAAAAAAAACATATATATGCATTTTGGGGGAAATTTGTTCGACATTCGGCTTCAGCGGTTGCTGAGGCAAAAACCCGGGCGTGGGAGGAGTTTGGCGAGGCCATGGAGAATGACTTCCGGACGGCTTCGAGGATATTCTGGTCCTTCATCCGGCGTCTCAGGAGGGGGAAGCAGTGCAACGTCAACACTGTTTACAGTGGGGATGGCGTGCTGCTGACTTTGACTCAGGACGTTGTGAGTCGGCGGGGAAAACACTTCGAAGACCTCCTCAATTCCACCTACATGCCTTCCATTGTAGGAAGCAGGGCCTGGAGACTCTGAGGCGGATTCTCCAATCTCTGGGGTCGAAGTCACTGAGGTAGTTAAAAAACTCCTTGGTGGCAAGGCCTGGGGTGGATGAGATCCGCCTGGAGTTTTTAAAGGCGCTGGATGTTGTGGGGCTGTCATGGCTGACACGTCTCTACAACATTGCGTGGACATCGGGGACAGTGCCTCTAGATTGGCAGACTGTGGTGGTGGTTCCCCTCTTTAAGAAGGGGGACCGGAGGGTGTGTTCCAATTAAAGGGGAATTACACTCCTCAGCCTCCCTGGTAAGGTCTATTCAGGGGTGCTGGAGAGGAGGGTCCGTCGGGATGTCGAACCTCGGATCCAGGAGGAGCAGTGCGGCTTTCGTCCTGGCCGTGGAACAGTGGACCAGCTCTACACCCTCGGCAGGATCCTCGAGGGTGCATGGGAGTTCGCCCAACCAGTCCACATATTTTTTGTGGATTTGGAGAAGGCGTTCGACCGTGTCCCTCGGGAGGTTCTGTGGAGGATTCTTCGGGAGTACGGGGTGCTGAGTCAACTGATAAGGGCGGTTCGGTCCCTGTATCACCGATGCTAGAGTTTGGTCCGCATTTCCAGCAGTAAGTCGGATTCGTTCCCAGTGAGGGTTGGACTCCGCCAAGGCTGCCCTTTGTCATCAATTCTGTTCATAATTTTTATGGACAGAATTTCTAGGCGCAGCCGAGGCGTTGAGGGGGTCCAGTTTGGGGACCTCAGCATCGTGTCTATGCTTTTTGCAGACGACGTGGTGCTGTTGACTTCTTCAGGTCGTGATCTCCAGCTCTCACTGGAGCGTTTCGCAGCTGACTGTGAAGCGGTCGGTATGAGGGTCAGCACCTCCAAATCCGAGTCCATGGTCCTCGATCGGAAAAAGGTGGAATGCCCTCTCCGGATTGGGGATGAGATCCTGCCCCAAGTGGAGGAGTTCAAGTATCTTGGGGTCTTGTTCACGAGTGAGGGGAGGATGGAGCGCGAGATTGACAGGCGGATCAGTGCAGCGTCAGCAGTAATGCGGACTCTGTACTGGTCCGTCGTAGTAAAGAGAGAGCTGAGCTAAAAGACAAAGCTATCAATTTACCGGTCGATTCATGCTCCTACCCTCACCTATGGTCACGAGCTATGGGTCGTGACCGAAAGAACGAGATCCCGGATACAAGCGGGCGACATGTGTTTTCTCCGCAAGATGCTCGGGCTCTCCCTTAGAGATAGGGTGAGAATCTCGGTCATCCGGGAGAGACTCGGAGTAGAGTCGCTACTCCTCCACGTTGAGAGGAGCCAGATGAGGCTGCTCGGGGATCTCATCAGGATGACTCCTGGACGCCACCCTGGGGAGGTGTTCCGGGCATGTCCCACTGGTAGGAGACCCCGGGGACGACCCAGGACACGCTGGAGAGACTATGTCTACCAGCTGGCCTGGGAACGCCTTGGGATCCTTCGGGATGAGCTGGATGAAGTGGCTGGGGAGAGGGAAGTCTGGGAGTCCACCATAAATCTGCTGATAAGCGGAAGAAGATGGATGGATGGATGGATGGATGGATGGATGGATGGATGGATGGATGGATGGATGGATCGATGGATGGATGGATCGATGGATGGATGGATGGATGGATTTATTCGACAAAATCCAACACCAAGAACAGACATGAACGAGCTACAACAGGTGAAACAAAGGTATGCTAATGTGACATAAACACAAACGAAGAGCTGAGAATGGGCCTGACGTAACATTCAGTTTTTCAAAAAACTATTACAGAAATAATATGTTTATAAAACCATCTGTGTCACTCCAATTCATTAAATTCATCGATCGTCCTTTATGTCAACAATGGGTGCGCGCCACTGACGGCGCTTGCTCTTCAAAATATTCCACAGGCCCATAAACGATATATAAATTATAAATCAAATAACTATTATATGAGCAATAATATTATCAAACCATCTGTGTCACTCCAAATCATTAACTCCATCAATCAAATTCCTCGTCCTTTGTCAACAACGCCGCGCGTGCGCCCTGACGTCAGCCTCGTCGTTATTCCACAGATCTAGTATATAACTATATTGTAGCGTTAACAAAGTACAAGGAAAGACGTGGGTTTGGTAAACGGCTCTTTATTTAACAAAACAAGAGTTCAACGAGCCAACGACTACTGAACTGTAACGATAAAAATATGTGCAAGTTGCTACATAAAATAAAATATATCAAATAACTGTATCATAAATAGTTCACCGCCACACGGCACCAAGCACCGGCGTCGACGTCCAGGCGTGTGGCGGCGTGGACTTCCATCCCCGGAGGTGGCACTTCCAGCCACGGAGGTGGAAGAGAGCTCCATAGAAGAGCACCGGGCGTGCGTAAAAGCCATGTCCGAGCCCCATCCACCGTCCCCGGACAGCCACCCGGCAGAGGACAGGTTCCCGACTTCCATCCACGGAGGTGAAAGAGAGCTCCGCAGAGTAGGACCAGGCGTGCTTAAAAGCCATGATTGAGCCCCATCCACCGTCCCCGGACAGCCACTCAGCCGAGCGCCGGCCCCCGACTTCTATCCACGGAGGTGAAAGAGAGCTCCATAGAGTAGAGTAGGACGGGGCGTGCGTAAAAGCCATAGTAGTTTTTCAAACCTTCTGTGTCACTCCAAATCATTAAATCCTTCAAATTCTTCCTCCCCCGTGTCACTTACAAACATAGCCGCTAATGATGCCGGTAGTACGTGGGGCCCTTCGTCATCCGGTGATCGAATCTTTGTCCTTTATGTAAACAACCGCCAACCCGCGCCGCGCCGCGCCGCGCTGCTGACGTCACTTGAAATTCAAATTACAGTAATCCCTTGCTACATCGCATTTCGTTTATCGCGGTTTCACTTTTTTTTTTAATTTTGAAAATTTATGCTAGATTTCACATATAAGTCACTCCTCAGTATAAGTCGCCCCCCAACTATAAAAAAATGCAACTTATAGTCAGAAAAATACGGTTATCGAAAATGTTTCACTAGATGTGTGTTTCGTTTCCAGTTGTTCGAAACGTTATGTCGGTGGAAGTGCAATCTAGTTCTGATGCCGTTTTTGATCCTCCTCACATATTGCGTACTACATAGGCGGCACCTTATGCAGTAAACGGCATTCCTTGAGGTTAACTTCAGCCCTGCTTGTACAAACACATTTTTGTAAAAAAACCCTTTTGTCTGTGTCCGAAATCACTGTTTTAACGTGAGCGAGACCCCACATCCTAATTTCGTGCTCACCAACAAATCCTTTAAATTAGGATTCCTTTTAAAAGCCGATATTGCTTTGTGTCCAGCCTTTAAGCGTTTAGATGTTGAATGAATGGATGGATGTGTTGCAGCAGGTAGACATGCCTATCTTGGGCATGTAATCCACCAATCCTGTACTTCAGACCAAATGTGAAATTGTTAGGCTACTGATTTTAGTTATTGATCTAACTCCAAATTGCGATCAACACAACACATGAGTTGCTATGTCCTAATCCACACACTGGCACACCTAACAATTTTGCGAGTTCGTTCTGTCAAAGAGAAGACCAGTAGATCAATCAGACCGAATTTACCAATTGTTTATTCCTGACAAAGCGAACTAATACAGGTGCCTGGGTCCCAGGTCCCTCACACCAAAACTCGTGCGTTCTTGTGACCCACAACAAGAGACGACACATTCCTCCGGGTTGCCCAGTTTTAAAAAAACACTATGAATATTAAAACATGCAAAACATTGTGTGATGATTGGTCGATGGCCATCTCCTCCCTGTCTAGGTGTTATCGCTGAGTGCAGGTGTCCGGCCTCAGCTGTCTGGCGGTTGGGTTTTCCCCGCGAAGCCCGACCACCAGGACGTGATGTTATTCTCGTTTCTCACCGACCCTGAGGTGTTCTCGTCAGGTACTCCCTGTCTGGACCGATGGTACATCCTGTTCCACAACACTTTGAAGAAAACAAGTTCATGCAGTTTGCCTGCACATTCTTCGCCACCCACCAACCACAAGAGCACTCCACTACTAGATATTATATTGATATGATTATAAGTCTAACACTTCCTTAATAAAATATGTTTGCAAACTACCGAAAGCACATTTCCCTTTAGTGTTCATCATGTTTGTATGTGGGAGGGAGTGACTTTACTTTGCTTCAAGCGGGGGAACATGAGGAGTCGTCCTCCTCCTGTCACGTACGGAATGGGGCTGGGCAACCAAATGCAGCTTGGACCAGGATTTATTGAAGGGAAAAAGGTGGTGGAGGAGAGGATGAGGGGAACAAACAGGCAGGAGAACATGGTAGGACTAACAGGCAGGAACAAACAGGAAAACAGGAACTAACAGGGCGAACAGGGAGGACTAACAGGTTAACAGGATGGGCAAACAGGCTAACAGAACTGGCAACAGGGACAGATTAACAGAACAAACAGGACGATCCGACCGGGAGTGACACGCAGACAGTACTTAAGTACAAGACAGGTAACACCGATTACGGGTAGACCTGCACGAGGGGCGAGTGCACAGACGCACGAACGGACACCATAACAACATACACTGACACACGAGGCTCGAAGGAGAATGTATGAATAAGCTCCACCCCACGTGGCGATTGGTGCCACGGAGGAGCGGAGCCGTGATACCTCCATCGTGAAAGTTGTAAATCCTCCTAGTTGGTTAAAAAAGCTGTTGTATGCCTCTCATTCCCATCGCATTGACCGCAAGGCAGTCTATTGATTACTATAATTTCACTGCTGTTTTTTTTCTTAAATTTATTTATTTTTTTATTATTGCTCACTTCCATGTCCCTCGGTCGGTCGGTACTTTATTGATCCCCAGGAGAAAATTCAGTTGCCAGCAGTATCCACACAAAAGAGTAGGCACACAAGAGAGGTTAAAGAACAGATATGCAGTAGTTACATGTAAAAATATGTTGACAAAATAATATGAATAAATAAATACATGAACAAATAGACAATATAAACATCGGACACAACAAAAACGACAAACAAAATAAGAGAATAGATCCGCAGTAGATGCAATACATACCCTTGATTAAATAAATAAACAATAAACAGCAGATGCAAGTGTCAATATATAAATAAACAACAACAAACGTTTGTTTTTACACGAGCGTAGAATAACAGTCGGCCTTATTTACTAATAAATATGTAGGGTGTTCGTACACACAAATTGAGAACACACATCAAATCTCAGTCAGATTCAGGACACATGTACGAGCCCATTTTGTTCTCACAACTGTGCATATGTTGATGAAGCAGAATATTACAAAGTCCATCCCCCCACCCCAAAAGGGCATCCTTTTGACGGATCGCAGCCAAAAGTTTCGTATCATAGGAAAGCTTGCTGAAACGGAGAACTTGACAACATATAGTCACGATCTAATACATTTTTAATAATTTTAAACGTTTGTCTAAAATCACACATTGAAAAATAAATTATGAGGCGGTCAATAAACAAGCATTACACAAGATGTTGAAATTGATTGTATGGAATAAATACTGTATATTACAGTAATTGCATTCATGCTGGACGGAGTTACGTGGAACAATCTGGCGATTTGTCTACCTCTTTTTGATGGTTGCCGTTTGTCAACTGTGAATTTGTGGAAATATTCAAGTGTGTTTTTGAAGTGTGTGGTTACTGCATCTATACAAAAGCACTGATACTTTGGATTGATGTGAGCGGCTCAATGGATTTCCGAGTCTAGTGTACTGGTCTGCTCTTCCATAACGTGCTTAACTCTCACAAAGTGCAGCGAAACACTCAGATACAGTACAGAAGCACATCCAAGCACTTGATCTGATTTGAATGAGGCTAAACGTGACGAGTGTCCTTTTCATGTTTATTTAGGAAACCAGTCAAATCATCAGTACATTTTCAACTGAAGTATCCATCCATCCATTTTCTGAACCGCTTAGTCCCCACGGGGGTCGCGGGCGTGCTGGAGCCTATCCCAGCCGTCATCGGGCAGTAGGCGGGGGACACCCTGAACTGGTTGCCAGCCAATCGCAGGGCACACAGAGACAGACAACCAATCGCACTCACACTCACACCTAGGGACAATTTGGAGTCTTCAATCGGCCTACCAAGCATGTTTTTGGAATGTGGGAGGAAACCGGAGTGCCCGGAGAAAACCCACACGGGCCCGGGGAGAACATGCAAACTCCACACAGGGAGGGCCGGAGGTGGAATCGAACCCGCACCCTCCTAACTGTGAGGCGGACGTGCTACCCAGTGCGCCACCGAGCCGCCTTCAACTGAAGTAATTTCTGTTAAATTTATTATCATTGTTTCTATAAACGGCAGTAGTTTCAATATATTGTGCATAAGTGTTTGACAAGTGTTTTTTTTTATCATTTTCTAGCAGCTGAAACTTTATTAGTTGTGCGTATGCACGGTCTGAGGATTTTTTTTGCATTTGTTTCCAGAATACACACAAATTCAGTTATGAAGATATTGATGAATCATTCGTTACTTGCATGTTTTCCGCCCAAATTAGTGCAGATGCACATTAGTAAAAGAGTGCCGTTATTTGTGACTATCAGTGCAGGCAGTGTGACTCAATGACTACTATTCTCACATAGAAATCATTGTGGCAGGAAAGAGACTGAAGGGAATGCAAAATAATGTAATTGAAGTGTGATTGCAATCTCTCCAGGGGCTACAGTTTATTAATATGTCACTTCCAATAAAGCTGTTGGTGTTCAGATTTTGGTTGTCATGGAGATTTCAGAGACTCCTGAAACGGAGGCATAGGTTAGAGTATCGGTGTATAATTGCACTAAGACAGAAGGAAATCATGTTTCTGCCACTCACAATAGATGCTATAAACAGAGACTGTTTACATTTCTTTTTTTTTTTTTAAATGTACCGCATTTAACAAATGTATTAAACCACCTGTCACGAGACCACCAGGCATCATGAAGTTTATTCATGCGGATTACATTTTTTAGGAGCATAGATTTTGCTTATTTTTTGCACCTTAAGGGGCAGCATAGTTGTTAGGGTTTACAGATTATCTTGATCGTATGATTATGTTGGAATGTAGACTAGAATTATTAACTTTGTTTAAACCTTTTACCTTTCCCTGACTCTGAAAAGTTTAACCATCCAGTTGTTGAAACTTTCCAAATGGTGTGGAAACATTCTTGCTTAGTTAGTCATCTAAAATGCTCCACTAGTTTCCACGACCTTGTAAAACAATGAGCTGGGACCCTCCACACTGATTAACCAGTTGCTGAGGTGACCACCAAACATGTCCAATGTCACCCCCACCCTACTTGTTCTCAATAGATCACCAAATGATTCCCTAGCACGGCACCGCTGCTCCTCACTGCTCCCCTCTCCCCCAGGGGATGAATCAAAATCACATGGGGATGGGTTAAATGCAGAGGACAAATTTCACCACACCCAGATGTGTGTGTGATGATGATCATTGGGACTTTAAATATGCTCTTGCAAGAGACCAAAGGCAGACTTTGTTCGAACATTGCTGTACCTACAGTTACGAGCAAATTCTCCACTTGCAAAGGGCGTACTGTCTCCCGTGTGGTTCTTGCAAAATAAGTTAGAGTGATCACCACTCTAACAATAGTCAGCCCCGCTTTTGTTGAGTGGTGTCTCGCAACGTGGAGCTTAATGTGTCTTGGAGGAGATGTGGGGAGTGTCATGAGCTGTTTCTGTTGATTTGGTTTTTACTGAGTTGAGTTATATTGTGTTTTGCTTGTGTCTCTTTTTTCTACATTGTTTTGTCTGTATTATTAAAGGCATGCCCTTTTAAAGTGTCTTTACATGCTAAAGACACTATGGAGTCCCAAAATGTATTTTAGTAAGCTGTTGTTAATATTTGAATAAAATTGCTAATTGAGGAGTAATAGATGAAATATCAACGGTTTGTATGAGATCTTTGAAGTTCATCCCGGAAATTGCTGAAGTGACTGTGACATAGATTATAGGAGGCCGAGCGTTGCTGAGTTACTTAGCCCATGTAAACCTAATGGCGAATACAGCAGCGGAAGCGATGTCATTTGACGAATCTCCCTCAGATGATTCTTCACCTTCAGATGAAAATGAAGAAGAGTATGATTTCTTTCCTAGGGTACAAGGGTACCAATTTGAACCGATGAGAAGTACCCCAGCGGGAGAAAATCAAACCGAAAATGGCAATCATCATGGTCATGGGCATGGCCATGGTCAGGAAAATGCGGATCGGCTTGGAAATACTAACAAAATATCCCATAATTAACTGCCTAAATGATTGTGAATCATTTAAAACTATTCTACTTGTTAATACCTACGCGCAAAATGGAAAAAAAATAAGATACTCTAACCGGAGATTGCATTGACCTAATTTTCACATGGTCCTTGTTTACATTATAGATTTGACACTGACAGCTGTCAAGTGCCACGTTATGGCTCTTCTTGTGTAAGTTTTATTTGTTGTGGTTTTTCTTTTGTAAGTTTAACTTTGGGTACTTTGAAAGTGTCAATTTAAATTGTACTTTGCTAGGGGTTCGTGTACACAATGTGTTGTGATGACATCTGCTGTGGAGTCTTCATGTTGTCAAGAATTTGAAAAGATCACCAGAAAGATCAGCGAATACTCTGAGCTGGAACCAGATAAGGCCCCACTAAGCTATATCACTGACCACCCAAGTTTCCAGGCCAATTGTCTAGACCACTGGGTGCTGGAAGTTGCCTATCTACAATACAGGCAACAGTACCATCAGGCTATGAATTTTCCACAGCACGAGTAGGTGTAATATTAGTATAGCTTTACTCCTAAAAATAAACCTAGATCTAGAGATTCAACTTTTTGATTATTTACTCAAGCAAAGAAATGAAACCTGAATCCATAAATACATTTGTGTACTTTCAGAAAATACAGACACACAACATACAGACAATTGGTCCGTTGGTGTTGGGGAGTTGTTGGTCGCCACCACAGAATACCGTTGCCCTCTTGCTGTGTGAGAAAGATACGGGCCAGCTTCCCTAACCCTGATAGACAGCCATACACTGGCCAACGCTTTGACTGATTTTCATGAATGACTGTCTTTTATATTGTAATATCATGACCAGAAATATTATTATAATGTAAAATGATATTTTGACAGTAAACATACTTTCATGGTTTTGCCACAGGTCAGTGTTCAATTATTGTGTCTCATTCAAAAGTGCCTTGTAAATGCCTCTAAATCTAGAGATTCAACTTTTTGATTATTTACTCAAGCAAAGAAATGAAACCTGAATTCATAAATACATTTGTGTACTTTCAGAAAATACAGACACACAACATACAGACAATTGATCCGTTGGTGTTGGGGAGTTGTTGGTCGCCACCACAGAATACCGTTGCCCTCTTGCTGAGTGAGAAAGATACGGGCCAGTTTCCCTAACCCTGATGGACAGCCATACACTGGCCATCGCTTTGACTGATTTTCATGAATGACTGTCTTTGATATTGTAATATCATGACCAGAAATATTATTATAATGTAAAATGATATTTTGACAGTAAACATACTTTCATGGTTTTCCCACAGGTCAGTGTTCAATTATTGTGTCTCATTCAAAAGTGCCTTGTAAATGCCTCTGATTTAGGAATCATGACAGGTAAAAAAAATACCATAAACACCATGATGTTTCGTTGTTACATACAGAATACAGGCGTGAAATGGATTAAATGCTGAAATCTAAAAAATCTATAAGAATTGGTCGTGAAAAAACACAAGAACTTTTTTTCATGCTTTAAGTAATGCATCCGAATCGACTGATATAAATTTAATGATCAACAAGGACTTGGAAAACATTTCGGTAATTAAATTGTTAATTATTAAATCGGGGAATTTGACGAGCATAGGCTTCTGCAGGGACTTCCGGATGCTCGTAGGCAGCTGCAAGATCATCTGGTTGATCCACTCACATTTCTTGAATTGAATTTCTCAGAGCAGCAGGACTTTCTGAATGGGCCTCGGGGAGTTTTTTCATCAACCAGTATGCGTAGTCGTGAGTTGGCTCAGTTTTCACAGCACGGACTACATGTTATACTTATTCTTGGGGAAGCATACTCGATACTGGGGGCGCCCATCTCTGGTGATTGCTTGCATACGACCAGTGTTAGGGTTTACAGATTATTTTGATCGTATGATGTTGGAATGTAGACTAGAATTATTAACTTTGTTTAAACCTTTTACCTTTCCTTGACTCTGAAAACTTTAACCATCCAGTTGTTGAAACTTTCCAAATGGTGTGGAAACATTCTTGCTTAGTTAGTCATCTAAAATGTTCCACTAGTTTCTGTTTCCACGACCTTGTAAAACAATGAGCTGGGACCCTCCGCACTGATTAACCAGTTGCTGAGGTGACCACCAAACATGTCCAATGTCACCCCCACCCTGCTTTTTCTCAATAAATACTCCCTTGCGAGAATTCAAAATCAGACTTCATTCGATCATCGCTGTACGTACAGCGACGAATGACTCTCCACTTGCAAGTGCTTAAAAAGGGCATACTGTCTCCCGTGTGGTTCTTGCAAAAATAAGTTAGAGTGAGCACCACTAACATTTTGGTGCCGTGACTCGGATTCTCTCATACCCGCCATCTGGCCGACGGAGGACGACGTGCTGCATTGTCGACAAGCCAGCGTCCATTAGGAGGACGTGGAAAAGAAAGACCTGGGAAGAAAATTCTTCGCTGGGCCAGCATCTTAGGTCTGCCTTCATCTGACAGAGGTGGATTGACGGGATCCAGCAGTGCAACTAACCAAGGGACGAGTAAGTTAAAGCCCTAAAGTTGTGTGATTGTGTTGTTGTGAAACGCGTAAAAAGGTTAAAGGTGTACGAGATATAAGGCTTTGGTTTGTCCGAGCTATGAGATACAGCTTTGGGTTGTCCGGGCTATGAGATACGGCTTTGGTTTTTCCAACCAAAGAAACAGCTGGGATTCTAGTCCCAGTGGAAGGAACGGGATAAGAAAAAACAGAGTTGCTTTTTCTTAATTGAAGAAGGGCGTAGATTCTGTTTTTGTCCGTTTTTCCAAGCTGTTTGCATGACAGTTGTGTGGTTGAGTGTGACTGGTAGGATAAATTGACTAAAAACAGTTCTAGCATTAATCCACGGTAATAACATGGGTTGGAAATGTGTTGAAAGGTCAATTTAAACCTGCATTGAGGATCCTCAAAGAAAGAAAAAACTTGAAAAAAAAAATGTAAAAACTAAAACTACTAAAATTAAGATGAGAAATAAAAATGGTAAATCTCTAGCTCTTGAAGGAGATGAGAGGTACATGGCGAGTAGATTTCTTAATTGTATGCAATACATGCCGAAGTGGAAGAAAAAGTATGCAGTACAAGGAAAGTTGAAAGTTGAAATGTGGAAGAAGTGGTAGAAGTTTTAGAGGAGAGTGTCGCTGGGAAGAAAAGTAACTGTGAAAGGAAAGAAAAGGGAGAGACTTGAAATGTGCTAGTGTGGTTGAAAGCTTCACAAAGAGAAGAGAACAAATTCAAGAGACAAAACATAGAAAGATGAAAACTGATGAGGTCACAAGTGTTTGTCAGGCAAGAACACAATAAGGCCCCAGTGCGCAAGTGCAAGGCCGCAGCTCAAGCCGCGGCTCAAGCAAAGGGGCAAGAGGAGCTTCCGCTCCTATGCAAATCATGTGTCCAGCTCAGTGGCCTAGTGGTAGAGTGTCCCCCCTGAGACTGGAAGGTTGTGGGTTCAAACCCTGGCCGGGTCATACCAAAGACTATAAAAATGGGACCCATTGCCTCCCTGCTTGCCACTCAGCATTAAAGGTTGGAATTGGCGGGTTAGATCACCAAATGATTCCCGGGCGCGGCAACGCTGCTGCTCACTGCTCCCTTCGGGGATGGGTTAAATGCAGAGACAAATTTCACCGCACCCAGTTGTGTGTGTGACAATCATTGGGACTTTAACTTTTAACAAATTTAAAAGACCTGAAGCCTCCCCCATATGACAGCAAAACATGTCAGTCAGATTATTAGAACATTTTTTAGATTATTAGAGCTCCTGTCCATACAAGAAGTATGACAATGCTGTTTGTATGCCCAATGACAAATGACCGGAGATCAAATTATGTGTCAAGTGGCCCACACTTTTGTGGGGTTAAACTGCAGCCCCCCACTTGAAAGGCGCTTGGACAAAAGGACTTGAACTGGACTTCACTCAGTGATCATGACTGTTTTTTTTCCTTGTCTTTGTTTTATTTTCATCTTCAGCCAAACACAGCCAAACACAGCCAACACAGCCAACACAGGTGAAAAACCTTAAAATAAACACAAATAGATGGTTAAACTCTAAACCATAATTAAGCAATATAACCCAAAATCAAACACTTAATTTTTAAATACTAAGTCAGGATGACTTAGCCAAACAGCTTTCAACCCGGTAAGTACACACAAACATTTTTCCCGATTTCTTTTTTAGCTTTTACTTTTTTAAAACACACCACACAATTTACCACGATTTCACCATAATGTTTAGCATAACCCTAACCCATGTCAATTTTACATATTAATTTCCAAAGCCACCCAGATGCGAGCTGTAGCTCCATGTTCAAATGTCCAGAGGCTCACCGGCTCCTTCTTTTGTTTCGTTTACCAAGCTTTCCGCTGCAGTCCTGCCCTTTGGAAATGCTGCCTTGTCCAAATCATGGCAGGGTACCATGAGCTCCACCACTCTCCCTCTTAATTAACCCCACCTGGTGCTCTCAACAGCCTGCCTCCTTCTGTGTGGCTGAGACACACCCAGGCAGAGAGGGTGCGGCTTGCAACTCGTCTCAACATTATGTGTGCACACTTAAGTTAAAATTTGCAAATCAAGTGGTAAAGAAATGCAAATTGCTTCTAAAAGATAAATACAAAATTAGAATGTGCTGTCCTCGCGTGCGTGGGCAGAATCAGCTCATGATCGACTGCAGGAAATGGCCAGCCCGTGACGAATCATTGGTGCTGGGACCTACCTTTCGCGCGTGAGAGCTGTGCATGTGTGTGCGTACGTGTTAAAATGATGAAAATTGGCTAAACTTTTAGGGCAAAGAAATTTGCTAGACTTTGGTCTATCCAATTTGCACCGCAAAACAGAAACAATTTTGAAAAATAAAAATGAGAGGACAAGTGAGAAATCTGTTTGCGGGCAGAAACTGATCCACACTAGTGCATGTGAGTGTCAAGCCCTCATGAGAAATTAAAAAAAAAAAAAAAAATGACAGAACATGCTTTCAGGAATTAGAAGAAGCAAAATTGTGAATTTAAGACATTGCAATGCTACATTTACTAGGAATAATTGATTGGTTGTGTTATAAGATTATACAAACTTCTATATGTGAGCTAAACCTGAAAGATTGAGTTCTTTAAATTTAAAAACAAAGAAAAAATTCTTATTAATTTGCCAGCAGTTTTTTGTGTTGTTTTTTTTTTGGACTGTTGGATTTTTCTATCAGGTACCTTGAGTTGAAAATGGTATATGAATGTTGTGTGGAGAGCTTGGATAAATTGGGACCAATGTGATAGAAAGACTCCTTTTTGGAGACTGTGTGTGAGATGCAAATGAGCATTGATGAATGATTGCCTGAATGAAAGGAAAATACAGTTTGAATGCTAAAAAGGAGAAAAAAAAGTTGCTTTTGGATTGATAATTAACTAGAAAAAAAACTGGAGAACCAGTAACACGTGCAGAAGATGTGTGAACTGGATAATTGAGAACCATTTTGGAAAGAAAGTCAAATTAAATATGATAGTGAAGAACACATCTTCCAAAAAAGTTTGACAAAGTGTGAGGCATGGGCGTTGCCAAGCCTCAGAAGGAGGGAGGGAGTAGGACAGATGGTGAAAGATACTAATAATACAACACTTTACGACATATGGATTCTCTAATACACTTGGCGTTATACCATTAAGTTAAAATTTTTTCAAGCTTTGCAAACTTTTGCTTAAAGCAATCGGAAGATGATTGAGAAGTGACTAAATAAGCTATGAGGAAGTGGTGTAGCTGTTAAGGGCACGTGCTTATGCGCTTCCCTGGCTAATCAACACTTGTTTGAATGAAAAGGAGGAGGGGGAATTGGCTGGGCTTCCTGAAAAACTGTGGACAAAGTGCCCATCTGATGTAGGACTTTTAATGTCCATTACCCCACTACAAATCCAACCAAGATCAGAGAATCTCCTTTAAAACAGGAGGCAATAAATGGGATAGCCCCTGTCATAAATGGTCTTTGGTTAGGAGGAATCATTAGGAAGTGCTCAAACTCTTCCCGCAAACACTCCTAGCTGACCAGTTCAAAAGGGCAATACAATTGAGTACAAGAGTTGCAAAGAACAGACGAAGAACAGTCCTTGGCAGATACCATGATCAGAGCACTCAAACTGAAAGATGTGTCAAATGCAAATTTACTGCCGCCTGATCTTTCTTCCCCACAGGTCAACAACCGCTCCAAGCCAGGAGACTGAGACGACATAAAGGTCTTCAAAAAGGACAAACTGGGCCAGCCATGGTGGGAGGGGCCATTCCAAGTTTTGCTGACTACCCCCACTGCACTGAACATTGCTGAAAGGCCCAGCGAAGTTTCACCTTAACCACTGGACGTTACAGAGAGTGCTGTACCCCATTTTCGGAGTGGGGGGAAGTCTGACTACAAAGGGGCCTCGTCGTTTAGGGTGGGGCGTCTCAATGTTGGTGAAGAATGGAATCCATAAGATCCCCACTCTGACTAGTCAATGGGAAATATCGGTGTCTCTGCCATCGTCGTAGCAACAGGGCTCCACATGCCAGGTGGATCCTCTGTTGCGTTGTGGTTGAAGCGTGTTATGGTTTATGGGCTCGTCTGAATAGACCAAGTGACAATGTCGACCAAGGAAAAAGATGGTCACATGATGAGAACTCTTAACTGGTCATGGGACCCAGAAACCCATACAAAACCAACACTTGGTACCGGTGTGTGATGATCACTGTGCGATCCCACACACAGGAGGGATGCTGTGTGTTCCACCCCCCCCCCCCCCCCTTCCTCCACGCAAGTTCACCTGGAGGCCAGAACAATGACTGTCACTGAAGCGAAATGCATGACCTCTGTGGGAGGAGTTGGATTTCAACTCCGTGCTTTTACAGTCAGTGACACTACCCCTACCGTCCTGGACTCACAGAAAATAACCTGTGATCAAACTATTTTGGATTAGTCCCAATGTGACTGTTGAAGGACGACAGATGCTACAAGTGGCCTAAACAAAAAGGCTACCTGGAATGGACTACATGTGTTTCATCCAAGAAAATGAAAACCTCGAATGCATTAAGGACTGCTCTCCAGGAGGAAACTGGATGGGAGCTTTGGACACCGCTGAGTGTCAGGATAAGAGAGCCATTTCAAATGGTGAGGGCTCTCCGACCAACATGGCTGCACCATCAAACGGGACCTACTTCATACAGAATGGCTGGTGGCTTTGTGGTCACAAGGTTTATCCGATGCTGCCCGCCAACTGGACAGGAGTGTGTGCGCCAGTGTGGGTGACAGACCACACCTACAGGATACAACATCATCAGCTGACGACAGCACACAACTTTTCTGGACGTCGACGCAGGGCTGTTGCAACCTTTGACCCTCATTACCCTGTCTGGGGTGTGAATGTTCCAGACGACCATAAAGTATGGTCCGTCGGAGACCAAGTTGTTCATGCACTTTTTCCTTGGATCGGAGTTGGAAAACAAGCACTCTATATCGAGATACTGAACTTTCATTTCCAATCTTTTGTGAATCTCTCGCTGCAGGTCAATGATGGACAAAACAGAGAGATTCAGGCTATTAGGCTAATGGTCTTGCAAAACAGGATGTTCTGGACTTGATGACTGCAGCACAAGGTGGCGTGTGCCACATTATTGGGACTTCCTGTTGCACATACATACCAGGAGAAAATGACACACACATCAACGACGGCATGAATTCACTGAAGAATTTACAGCAGGCCATGTAAAAAAACAAAGTCCCACATAAATGGGATTTCTTTTCATGGCTATTCTCTGGCAACTGGTGGCAACTGCTGTTGAAATTTGTGACTCGTGTGCTTGTTGTGCTGGTGTTATTGTGCTTATTTGCAACCTGTGTTGTCCCGTGTTGGAAGTCTGCTGTATCAAGATCTTTATCTTCTACCATAGCACAGGTGCAAATAAAACATATCAGAGATGTGAAATGTGCTGACTATGCTGCGGAAAGATGATTGCGATGATGCTGTTTAGCCGTGCATGTTTTACAGAAACTTGATTATTTGACCATCGAAAATGCCTCGCAAGTGATGGATACAATGATGTACTGTTTCTGTGTTTTTCTTTTTTTTTTTTTTTTGATAGCATTCTGGTCGCCTAAGGCAGACTTTTCGTGCATTAAAACACCTTCCCGCAGGTTTTTCACTCACACACTAAAATTGGACTGGAGTATTGAGGAAAAACCTCATCTTCACTGGAAATTATTGCTGTCATTGTTTGTTGTTTTTATCGTGTATCACCCTTCACAATCCCCAACCCGTCCCCTATCATGTCTGTTTTTTTATTGATATTTTTCATTCTTATTTTTACTATTCTTCTTTCTTCATTGTATTTTCTTACTTATGTTTGATTGCTTGGGGTTGGCATAATCATATGATAAACAGGGGGGATATGTTAGGGTTTACAGATTATTTTGATTGTATGATTATGTTGGAATGTAGACAAATTATTAACTTTGTTTAAACCTTTTACCTTTCCTTGACTCTGAAAAGTTTAACCATTCAGTTGTTGAAACTTTCCAAATGGTGTGGAAACATTCTTGCTTAGTCATCTAAAATGCTCCACTAGTTTCTGTTTCCACGACCTTGTAAAACAATGAGTTGGGGCCCTCCACACTGATTAACCAGTTGCTGAGGTGACCACCAAACATGTCCAATGTCACCCCCACCTGCTTTCTTTCAATAAATAGTCTCTTGCAAGAATCCAAAGTCAGACCTCATTCGATCATCGCTGTACGCACACCGACGAATGACTCTCCACTTGCAAGTGCTTAAAAGGGCGTACTGTCTCCCGTGTGGTTCTTGCAAAAAAAACTTAGATTGAGCACCACTCTAACAACCAGCATTCTCATTATGGTGCATTGCTGCCAACATTATTCTAGCCATTTGGCCTAGCCAGCCAAAATGTGTGTGTTTTGGCGCAAAACGTATCACGAGGCTGTGAAAGGCCTCCAGGCTGGAAGTCTGGCGTCAAATTTTGTACATCTTTTATCACATTATTGGAGGTCAGCAGATCTTACAATTGAACACTTCCAGGTGTCCCACAAACTATCCATTCCTTGTTGCGATCATATGTCAGGTGTACATGGTCACAATAAGGATATATTTGGGAGTCATGTTCATGGACGTCATGAATCTGTCAATACACAACCACATATCTTTTAGATATTCACGTCGATCCTCTGCAGGGGCCCTAGCAGCCACCTAGTACATGTGGTTAACCACTGATTTCTTCCACAGTTTGACCTCTGGTGCTTTACAGCCAATCTTCATCACTTTCTTGCCCAGACCCTTGGCAGTATGCCACACATCATTATAACGCTGCATGTTTCTGCACATGGCATTGTTTACTTTTAGGTCGTTCCGAACAAAGGCAGCAATGCTTTTATGTCTGTCTGTTACCAGACTCTTCAGGACCAACCCTTCTGTTTCCGTGAGGAAGGAAATGCTGCGTTTGAATCCAACAACTTCACAAGCATTGCTGTTTCCAGCTTTATTGCTTTGAACTTACTGCATGTCAATGACTCTCCTCATTGTCTGCTCGATAATGGTGTATGTTCCATATTTCGCAAAGTGTCCAGGACTGTCATTGCGACAGTCGCCAGCAATTTGCACGCCACCCTCGATGGTTCGGACTTCGTTGATAATTTCCGTCTGCTTTTGCTTCCAGCCATTTATAATAGTGGATATAACGTAATCTGACTGGTGGGGCTGGAATGTTTGACGAGAGTATGTCAATACATTCAAAATTTGTAACACCTGGCTTGGTTGGCTCCCAGAAAACAGGATGGCAGCAGACAGCATGAGGTTGCCTAATGGCATCTGACCCTGCATGGGCTGACTGTCCCATATCCTATAATAGCCGCAATTTTCACATACCTGTTTGATCTTGACCATTGTGCCATAGCCACTACCAGGCCAGTCTTGAATATGACCTTGGCTTTGGCCTGCACATAAAGGACAGTTCTCAAACAGCTTTAAAGGATTACTCTCAAACACAAGGTATTTTGTTTCCTTAACATAATCAGCTGGCTGAACGGGTGGCTTCTCTGAATCTCCTTCCTTTCTGCCGAGACCTCCGCCTCCGCTTCCTGTATGGATATGTCCGAGGGGTGGTAATCTGGATTCTTGGTCTCGGTCTTTGAGGGCTGTAGACTGTGAGCTTTTATAGGGCTGAGGATGGTTTTACCACCTGTCATAAAATTGGCTGCTTTCTTTTGGGTGCTCCAGGTCAATGTCTCCCCTTGTGGAAGGTCACAAAATATGACCGGCTCAGTTTGTGTTCCAGTTTCCACCAGATCAAACTTAGGCGGTCTTGTAATTAGGGTGTTTATGGCTTTCGTTTTTGTGTGGGGTTTCATGTTTGAGACATGTGTCCCTCGAGTTGTTTTTGGGATTGGATCCGTCTGACAGGTGGCTGTCTTGTCCCCAGATTCTCTTTCCAGTTCATCGTCCTGGACACTGCTCCCTGGTTGATTGTCCTGGACATCGGTCTTCGGCGCGTCCTTTAGTAGCTGCAGGAACAGCACAATACGTGTAAAATTAACCTTTAAAATAACTTGTCAGGTTCAGATTCAGCAAAAGGATCAGCAGACAAAACCAGTGAGACAGAATGTTGAGTCTTTTCTCGCGAGGAGTGCAAACAGACTTACATCAATCCAAAATACACTAAAGGTCTTGTTTACACTCCTCTCTTTTTATTTAGGAATGCCCTACCTACAATGTGAGACTAGCCCCTGATAGGTGGGGGGGAAAGCGTGGGCTTTGTCTCATGAGTGAAGAAACGAGATTCTATGTGAAACTAGAAGTCGCGGACAGGATCCCACGAGAAACGAAAAGTGAATGTTATGGGAAACAAAGTAGTCATGTGAAAAGAGTGCATAGACAAAATGACATGTGCAGACATCAACAACTTTCTTGGATTCCCAGATGTGTAGAAGGTCAGGAAGCTCCAGACAGCATCGTTTGACTTGTTGTGGACTGGGTGATGTCTGCAAGAAAAAACAGCAAGCATTCTGCGCAATAACTTTATTAATAAGTACGCATTAGGGAACGCATGATAACATATATATACAATTTATCTAACATAACTTGTATACCTAACTTTTATATTTTTATAATATTTAATAGCTGGCCCCTTTTGAGATTATTTTAACTTTACAATCAGCCTTAAATGTAAAAAGACAGCCCCAGGTGATAGCAATGTTGAAATAATAAATAACCTTGAAAGGTCAAAACTGACATGACTTGAAAAATGCCGAATTTGTTTGAAGGAAAAAAATGCAAAGATATTTGTCCAGAAGTAAAATGTTCTGTAAATGTCATATTAGAAAAGCCTTAGCAATGGCTATATACTGATATTGTTTTGGGTGTCCAATTAAATAAATTTTAAGAAAGTTGCAAGGAAAATTTCTTTTAATAATATATTTGGCAACATATTTTATTATAGGGTAGAAAACAGTAGGAAAATTAATTTGTAGGACTGGGAAAACCCATGAACGATTATTACTTTGGTGTGCTATTTCTTATTTTCCCTTTGCACACTGTATGTTACTACCGAAGTTACACCTATAGTTATAAGCAGGGCTGTTGTCACGCCCGTGCCACAGCGCGCTCAGCCTGCACTTCGCTCGGCCACACCCCTTTCGTTACCGTAATGTCTGTCACCTGCTTCCTCTTGTTACCCTGTGTATTTAAGCCCTGCCCGTGTGTTTCTCCCTGTTGGTGTCTACTGTTGTGTCCATTCCTGTTCGTGCCCAGTGTTCCTGTTCGTGTCATCTGGTTTTCCCTCGGTCTGTCTGAAGGCTCACGGTCAGAATTTTAACCTTGTCCAAGGGGACTTCATGTCGGTCAGTCTGTCTGTTTTGCTGGCCGTGAGTCTTCCTCCCGTCTGTGTCGTCGGTTCCCCACCTGCCTCCCTTCCAACTCCTTTTCCCTGCAATAAATCCTGGTTCAAGCTGCATTTGGTCGCCCTGGCTCAACTCCTTCCTGACAGCTGTGGACTCCGGTCGGATTTTTGCACCGAGTCCGGCCTCTTGACCACCGAGTCCGAGTCCGGCTGTCCATTTTTTCTGTTAATTCATGTGACTGCTTAGTCTTTATTCAAGGCTAATTTAGATTAAAATCTAAATAATGATATAAGCTGGGTGATGTAATCATCCTTGACATTGGTACATAATGTAAACATTAGCCTAAGTGCAACTCAACGTGGCCGCATTGATCGTAAGCAGGGCTGTGGACAGTATTCCTACACGCATTCTCAGCAGCATGATGAAAATAAAATTGAACGTATTTTTTTTATTGTCGGACCGAGTCCGAGCCCGAGTCCGAGTCCGGCAAAAATGACCGAGTCCGACCGAGTCCGAGTCCCCGAGTCTGAGTCCACAGCCCTGGTTATAAGCCTAAACGTTTTTATTTTTCAAATAAAGGTAAAAATTTCATACCTCAAGAATCTCCGTTTTGGCAATTGCACGGCTCTGTCTTGGCGCTTTCGAGGTGGGGTGGGTAAACTTGGGGGGGGGACTCCGTTGTCTCTTCTTCCCCATGGAAACTAATTGTTCTTCTGTGGGCACAGGTTGGACTGTAGGGACTGCGTCTGGCTTGAGAAGTTTCTTAGTTTTGGAACCGAGATGCTCCATCATTGACCCCTGTTAACATTCCGGAGTGAAATGAGCTCCACAAATGACAGCTTGAGAGTCTGGCCGCGGGGTCTTAAATTCGGCTTGTTTTGTTTGAACAAAACGAACCCATTGTCGTTGTATAGATTCCGTTGCTGGAAAATGACGTACTCTGTGGGTTTTGTGCGCATTGCTGCAAAAATTGACAACACAAACCTTATCATTGTGGAACATACGTTTAAACACCAATTTGTAAACTAAATGAAGCTTTTATGTGACGTATTGGAGACGAAACACCCGGAAAATGTGTGGTTCTTCGTGCTATCAATTGGTAAACAACGGGGTGAGTCCTATGATCTACGTCACTGTATGTACTGAATGGAGCGGTTCATGACAGGGGCGGGGAAGATCGAGAAATACACACAAATTGACTGCGTTTGGCTCACGAATGCAATTCTATAATATTATTTGGATACAAGTGAATATAATCGAACATTCTGAGTGGTTTTTAGAGCATGTTAAAGGTGCCTTTACATACGCTTTAAATTTTTGTGTCCACCGACTCTCATCAGCCCTTGTGTCTAATCAGTTTCGCTCGCCACTCGTGTCTTGTCCAGGTGTTCCTTGTTGTCTTGACAGTTTGGTTCTATTTAGTTGTCTGGTTTCTTTTCTGTCTTTGTCAGATCATTGCTTGTTTTGGTTGTCTCTGTTCTTTAGAGTAACATTCCCAAATCGTAGTTAGTCTAACCCTAGTGTTACTTCAAAGCTTGTTCTTTGGAATTCTTTTAATTCAATATTTTTTCATTTCAGGTGACTTACTTTTGTGACTTTTTGTTCTTTTTGAAATAAATTTACTTTTTTTGAGTGCATTCTTGTCTTGCCTCCCTGCTTCCCTACACTTGAATCCGCAATGTTGCAAAACTAACAGGGAAGATTGAAACTCAGCATAAAAAATGCAATGAGGGACAAACTGTGAACCAATCTTTATGTGTGTCATCACCAACAGATGAATGACTTTTAGTTATTTGAAAACAAAAGTTGATTGTTTACTTTCAAACTCAGATTGTAGTGATTGATTATTAGCTTGAGTGATGTCATGGACTCCATCCGGAACCCACATACGGGTCAAGGGAGACTTCAATGTTTTGCTCCTCTCATCTACGAACACCGACACTTCAAACAACACGCTGGTGTAGTTTGATTGGAGAAGACAATTTTAACAGGTATTTAATCACTGTATTATTTTATAGATAGATAGATAGATAGATAGATAGATAGATAGATAGATAGATAGATAGATAGATAGATAGATAGATAGATAGATAGATAGATAGATAGATAGATAGATAGATAGAGATATACATATATGTATATATATATATACACTCTGGCCGTGTCCATGATTTAGAGAAAAAACATCAGGCATACATTACACAGTTCCTTAAGCGTCATTAAGCTATTTAGGCAATATATCAAAAGTCATTTGTTATTTCAAAGTGCTCAGAAATATATATCAGATCATAAAGTTATAAAAACCTTTCTCATCACCACTTATCAAAAATGTCTAGTTACCGTATTTGCCGGTGTATTAGTCGACCTTTTTCGATCCAAAATCGACGGAAAAAAATCGACCTCGACTTATACACCGAGTCATAAAATTTAACTTCGTATTCATCGCTTCAAATGTGATGGTAACCAAGGCCGTTTCTCATGCATCTCATTGTGCGTGGGTGTGCGTCCGTCAGGCTCATCAAACAGCGAGAAACGGAATCATTATAAAGCGTTCGTCGCATTAACACGCATCCTCAGCAACAATTTCAAATATTCTCACCTCAATAACGGACATCGAAAGCCAGGCAGCGACGATGACTGCTAGAGGGAAGTACTGGGTATTGAGCGAATGTGCGAGTCATCGCGTGTCAAGCAACGACAATAACTACCGGTACGTAAACATTCAATCGCCATGTCTAAATGAATGTCGTTGGCACTTAGAAAATATTCGCCAAACTTGGCCAGACTTCCAGGGGAAGAGGCCGAATTTTCACTTGTTCTGGCTGACCGGAGGAACCAGCCGAGGCGGACACTTCACGGCGGTTGAGTCGTTGGCACTTAGAAAATATTCGCCAAACTTGGCCGGACTTCCAGGGGAAGAGGCCAAATTTTCACTTGTGGTGGCCGACACGGGAAACCAGCCGAGGCGGACACTTTACGGCGGTTGAGTCGTTGGCACTTAGAAAATATTCGCCAAACTTGGCCGGACTTCCAGGGGAAGGGGCCGAATTTTCACTTGTGGTGGCCGACACGGGGAACCAGCCGAGGCGGACACTTTACGGCGGTTGGGTCTTTCGCACTTTGAAAATATTTGCCAAACTTGGCCAGACTTCCAGGGGAAGAGGCCGAATTTTCACTTGTGGTGGCCGACATGGGAAACCAGCCGAGGCGGACACTTTACGGCGGTTGAGTCGTTGGCACTTAGAAAATATTCGCCAAACTTGGCCAGACTTCCAGGGGAAGAGGCCGAATTTTCACTTGTTCTGGCCGACATGGGGAACCAGCCGAGGCGGACTCTTTATGGCGCAAGAGCCGTTGGCACTTAGAAAATATTCGCCAAAAGCCCTCGATGGGACAGAAGACGACCTTATCTGGGAAGAGGAGAAGCAAACTGAGGATAGAGAAGACCAAGAAGATGCCCTTTATGACGACAAACTAAACGAAAACGAATGGAACGAGCTTTTCGGAAATATCGACGATGAAGACGAATTTTGAACTATGTACCAGCAATCACTTTATAATTATAATTTGTTGTTTCTTAACTAAAAATAAACCAGTTTCTAAGAGTGTTCATTGTTGTTAGTCTCTCTCGGCGCGTAATATCACAGGGTCATGAAGTAAATAATATTTAAAATGGCGTATAGATCGCTCGCTACAAACTCGCGAATTTGAACACATTTCGTCAATACATTTCGCATATTTCTGATTGAATTTTGAAGTTTAATATAATGCAACAATTGAGCTTGACTTATACAAAGGAGATATCATAAAATCGTAAATTTCCGTCGAATTTTAGGGGGTCGACTTACACACCGAGTCGACTTATACACCGGCAAATACGGTATGTCTTCTTTATTGATTTGGTGTGTAGGTATAATTATATGATTAAAATGTTTCTTTTATTTATTTAATATGTGAATATACTTGTCTGCTTGTGTACTTTATTCAATGAGGTTTGAGCATATCTGGTTTTGTAGCTAGGCAGGACTTTTTGTATTTTGACCCCATTCCTTCAATACATATATAAAATTAAAAAAATTATTTCCTCACCCCCCATGGGTGGTCTCTTTTTTTCCCTTCAAGCTCGGGTCCTCTACCAGAGGCCTGGGAGCTTGAGGGTTCTACGCAGTATCTTTGCTGTTCCTAGTACTGCACTTTTCTGGACTGAGATGTCAGATGTTTTTCCTGGGATCTGTTTCAGCCACTCCTCCAGTTTGGGGGTTACTACCCCTAGTGCTCCAATGACCACAGGTACCACTGAAGTGTTCACTCTCCAGGCCTTCTCCAGCTCTTCTCTGAGCCCTTGATATTTCTCAAGTTTCTCATGTTCCTTTTTCCTAATGTTACCATCATTTGGGATGGCTATGTCAACCACAACGGCTTTCCTCTGCTCTTTGTCCACCACCACAATGTCCGGTTGGTTCGCCATTACCATTCTGTCTGTCTGGATCTGGAAGTCCCAGAGGATCTTGGCTTGGTCATTCTCTACCACCTTTGGAGGTGTTTCCCACTTGGATCTTGGGACTTTCAGTCCATACTCTGCACAGATGTTCCAGTACACTATTCCAGCTACTTGGTTATGGCGCTCCATGTATGCTTTACCTGCCAGCCTCTTACACCCTACAGTTATGTGCTGGATTGTCTCAGGACCTTCTTTGCACAATCTGCACCTGGGGTCTTGTCTGGTGTGGTAGATTTGGGCCTCTATTGCTCTGGTGCTCAAGGCCTGTTCTTGTGCAGCCAGGATCAGTGCCTCTGTCCTGTCCTTCAGACCAGCTCTTTCTAGCCATTGGTAGGATTTCTGGATATCAGCCACTTCAGCTATGTTTCGGTGGTACATCCCATGTAGGGGCTTGTCCTCCCATGATGGTTCCTCGAGCACCTCATCTTCCTTTGATGCCCATTGTCTGAGACATTCACTGAGCACGTGATCCGTTGGGGCCTTATCCCTGATGTACTTATGGATCTTGGATGTTTCATCTTGGATAGTGGCTCTCACGCTCGCTAGTCCTCGGCCTCCTTCTTTACGGCTAGTGTACAGTCTCAGGGTGCTGGACTTGGGATGGAACCCTCCATGCATGGTTAGGAGCTTCCGTGTCTTGATATCTGTGGTCTGTATATCCTCCTTTGGCCACCATATGATTCCTGCAGTGTATCTGATTACTGGTAGGGCGTAGCTGTTAATGGCTAGGGACTTGTTCTTGCCGTTGAGCTGACTTCTTAGGACTTGCCTTACTCGATGGAGGTATTTGGCTGTGGCTGCTTTCCTTGTTTCCTCGTCAAGGTTGCCATTTGCCTGTGGAATTCTAAGGTATTTGTAGCTGTCCTCAATGTCTGGTATTGTTCCTTCTGGGAGTGAGACCCCCTCTGTGTGGATTACCTTTCCTCTTTTAGTCACCATGCGGCCACATTTCTCAAGTCCGAATGACATTCCGATGTCAGAGCTGTAGATCCTGGTAGTGTGGATCAGGGAGTCAATGTCCCGCTCGTTCTTAGCGTACAGCTTTATGTCATCCATGTAGAGGAGGTGGCTGATGGTGGCCCCATTCCTGAGTTGGTATCCATAGCCCGTCTTGTTGATTATTTGGCTGAAGGGGTTCAGTCCTATACAGAACAGCATTGGGGACAGAGCGTCTCCTTGATATATACCACATTTGATGGTCACGTGTGCAAGTGGCTTGCCATTGGCTTCAAGTGTAGTTTTCCACTGTTTCATCGAGTTGGCGATGAAGGTTCTCAGAGTCCCATTCATGTTGTACAGCCTCAAGCATTCAGTGATCCAAGTATGTGGCATTGAGTCATATGCTTTCTTGTAATCAATCCAGGCAGTGCTCAGGTTGGTACGTCTGGTTCTGCAGTCTTGGGTGACTGTTCTATCCACCAGGAGTTGATATTTTGCTCCTCTGCTATTTTTACCAATCCCTTTCTGAGCAGTGCTCATGTATTGATCCATGTGCCTGCTTATCTTATCTGATATTATGCCCGACATCAGCTTCCATGTTGTGGAGAGGCAGGTGATTGGCCGGTAGTTGGATGGGACTGTACCCTTTGAAGGATCCTTCTGGATCAGGATCGTACACCCTTGGGTTAGCCATTCAGGGTGAGTCCCATCCCTTAGCAGCTGGTTCAGTTGTGCTGCCAGGCGCTCATGGAGAGTTGGAAGTTTCTTGAGCCAGTAGCTGTGGATCATGTCAGGGCCTGGTGCTGTCCAGTTTTTCATTCCTGAGACTCTTCTCTGGATGTCTGCCACTGTGATGGTTACTGGGTTCTGTTCAGGGAGCTTGCTGTGGTCCTTTCTCAGAGCCATCAGCCACTGTACATCCTTCTTATGTGATGCCTCCCGCTCCCATATATCCTTCCATTACTGTTCAGTTTCCAGCCTTGGTGGGTCTGCTCTGCTATTATTCCCCTGCCACTGAGCGTACACTTTCGCTGGTTGTGTTGTGAACAACCTGTTTATTCGTCTGGCTTCATTCTCTCTTATGTACCTCTTTAGGCGGCTGGCCAAGGCTTGGAGTCTTTGTTTGGCAGTTTCGAGTGCTTCAGGTATGGGCATCTGGCTGTATTTCTTGGGAACTTGCTTTTTCATTGCACCTTTCTGGGCCTCTGTCATTTGGCTCACTTCTCTCCGTGCTATCTTGATTTTGGCAACCTATATATATATATATATATATATATATATATATATATATATATATATATATATATATATATATATATATATATATATATGTGTGTGTGTGTGGATGTATTTGTGTCTGTTTCCTCGTACAGTTTGTTGTTAGTGTATTTATTTGTGCAACATGTGCAACAAGGTGAATAAAACTCTTTACCTCCTTAATGTGAAGTAATCGCTGATGTATTTTGATTGGAGAAAACAATTTTAACAGGTATTTAATCATTGTATTATTTCATGCATTGTGGATGTATTTGTGTCTGTTCCCTCATACAGTCTGTCGTTAATGTATTTATTTGTGATTGCTTTTATTTTTGCCTTGTTTTACTCTGCTGTCTGCAGTAAGGTTGGAATTGTGAATAAGAATCTGTTTTCAGTAGCCTTACCCAGATAATTAAAAGGCTAAAAAATAAATTGTCTGAATGATAATACTCAATGTGGAATTTACCTCATATCCTATTTTTGATGCCTGAGCTGGTTGGTTAAACAATTGAGTGGGTTGGCTAAATGTGAGTGGAGCTTGGGTCTTCGGTTTGCTTTTCAGATAAAGCCATTTCCTGATGCTGCCAGCAGTCCACCCAGATAACAAAATGCATGCTGGTTTTTTTCCTCAAGGAAGTTGCACAATGACCAAAGTCATTAGCTTTCATATGTGGTTTTAGTCATCACTCAAAGAGGAGACAGCAGATTTACCTCCCTACCTTATTTTGCCATGAATTGCTTGAGAGACAATGACAACCTGCTACAGGAGAGTGACCGGCAACTCCCACCTTGCTTTGCTGTGATTCGCTTGAGAGACACAAGTTCAAATTATGCACAATTGAGTGTGCTACCTCGTCGCACATAGTGGCGAGAGCGGGTTCTGCTAAGGGAGTCCTTCAGTCCTGCGTAGCACAGGTTCAAATCTTGCTCTGAAACTTTAGGGTTTCTAACCCTAACTTTACCATTTTTACTATACCAGTGCCACCAACTTTTTCCCATTTGCTTTCTTCAACAGGGAGCAGTGGTTGGTTGTCCCCACCCACCCCCACCTCACCCAACTCCTATACTGAACAAAGCCTGAACCTCAGCACCATTCTTTTGCTTTGTAATTATTGTCTGTATTTATTCAAGAGTAAATATATTGTTACAATAGCCACACAAGACTATTTTAAACCTTTTATGAAGTGTAAAGGCTTCAGGCGCTTGCGTGCTGACGCGCCATCGTGCATCCGCACAAGAGTTTTATAATTTTTTTAAACACTTTATTGTATTTTCAAACACTTTTTAAACATTTTAAAGTGTAAACGTGTCACGTTTACGGCCCAGCGCGAGGGCATCCACGCAAGACTTTTATAATTTAATTTTTAAACACTTTATTGTACTTTTAAACACTTTATTATATCTGTAAACAATTTTTGAACAGATTTGAAAAGCTTGCTATGCCCGTCTGCTTTGATGACGCACGATGCAAGCTCGCTGACCGGCTCGCAAAGGTGGGGATTAAAGTGAGGATGTGGGTGCGCAGTCAGCACTCCCACCGTCTTCACTCCTACCAGGTGAAATCTTCAGTGGCATGAGCGGACCCATGACGACCTTCGTCTGGCAGGAGTTGCAGGGGGCTGCCAGTGGCCCGGTCTATTGGACTTCGACTATGCCTGTCCCAAGGGGCAGGTTTGGGATCAGTCTTAGTCTGGTCTCTACCCTTCGACCTGTTCGGCTTGGGTGACCCTGCCATTAGTGCGAGACGCAAAGTGCCTCACCACGATAAGGTGGTGATCCCGTCGAGGCACACACACACGCACGTGCACACACACACACACACACACACACACACACCTACACACACACACACGCACGCACGCTTGTGTGGACATGACTGCTCAATACCCTAAATCAGGCCCATATAACAGACATTGCTTTGGCGGTACTGAACATCCATTTAAATTAGCTTAGCCACGAGCTATACATCGAGAGGGCATTGAATGTGTTGGTCGGCAGCAGGCAACGTGTCTGGTAAAACGGAACTAAATTAGATCCCAGGCTATTCGTTTTTATTGAGAATTTACTTGTAGTTTTTGGCCATTGCATCGCTGTGCTAACACGTCATTTTGTAATAAGAAAAAAAACTTCAGATCCAAGTACAGTTGAGGGACACCTTTTGATACCTCTTTTGTAGCGGTTTGCACAGCCAGCAAATGCTTTCCAGCAATTAGTGACAGTGCTTGCGCTGCAAAGTAATTTTGCCACAATGATGTCATTGGAGATTTTAGATATAGGTCAAACTTTGTAATGCAATTAACAATAGGTCATTCTATCAAATTTATCTCTATCATTTTTTAAGTTGTCACAGAGCAATATCTTCAAGAAAACGACTGGTAAAGGTCAGGTGCCTCAGAAGGACAAGGTTTCATTTTTGACTGAGGATATGCTGGCATAATGCCACGTTCACTGTGTGCAACACACCTAGCAAAGGTCATAGATGAGGATGAAAATGAACAGCTTTCTTTTTTTGCCATAATACACTCAACTATCGCACACAGTATGAATAAACACAAAAAATACATGTATTCCATGTCTTCTTTATGCGGGCCTTACACCTAACAATTTTACACAGTCTCAGACTAAAAACTGAGTCTTAAAGTTTTTTTTTTAGTGTTTCTTTGGAGACTCTATGCCAGGGGTGTCCAAACGTTTTGCAAAGCGGTCCGGATTTGGTTAGATGAGAATGAAAAGGTGCCGACCATTCGCACCGATATTCCTCTAACCATTACCATTGTAAATGAACTTGTAAATATCTAACTATATCCTTTGCTGTCTGCAGATAGGTTACTATTGCATATGAGAATCTGTTGTCAATTGCACTACCGGAAAAGTTAAAGATTAAAAGAATAATAAATTAAATACAAATGAACAATTTTATGAAAGTTGAATGATTATTTTATTAGATGTACAGTCAAACCTCGGTTTTCGAACGTCCTGGTTCTCAAACAAATCGGTATCCGAATGAAACATTTTTGATTTTTTTGCTTTGGTTGTCGAACAAAAATTCGGAGGTCGAACCTCGCGAGCTGAGCGGAGAGGACCCGAGAAAACCAGACCGCGCGACCCGGATGCCAACTGACTCCGTTCGTTGTCATTGTATTTTCGTTACTTTGAGGATTGTATTAACCCCTAATCATGCCTCCAAAGAAAGCAAGTGGGAGCAGTAAAGCCATCCTAAAACACAAAGACGCTTTTAAAGCAATGCGACAGCAATGCAATGCGCCCGGCGCGCTGCAGTTGCGCAATCGGACCAAATTAAGCTCCCTGCGCACTAAGGTCCACTAAAATTTTGGAAAGTACTTCAGGACTTTAAAAATATTTTCTAAATTTCAGCGACGGCTCTGTCACAATAATGCGACCAGCGAGGTGCAGTTGAGCGTTCGGCGGGGCGCTATGGTTGCGCGTTCGGTGGTGCACTGCAGGTGCGCAATCGGACAAAAATTTGCAAATGAAAAAATGCTTAAAAAAGGCATTTTTTAAGTCTTGGAACGGATTTTTTTTCCATTCTTTGAAATGGGAAAAATAGATCCGGAATTCGAACGATTCACTTCTCGAACCGCCTTCTGGAACAGATTGTGGTCGAAAACCGAGGTTTGACTGTATTAAGTTTGTTTTATTATTGTTATTGTATTAATATGAAGGGTGATTTTGGTGTTTGTGACTGCAGTAAACAGGGTAGGTTGCATCATGTCAGATTTTTAATCCAAATTAAATAATTCTCCATTTTCTCTTTTTTATTTCAACTTCATATGCAACAAATTACTTCCTAATCACAAAATGATAATCCATACTAGTCATTTTGTTGTTTGCTATCACTGTGAGTGGGCAGCGCGGACGCATAGTAGTGTATAGAGTTAGTACGAAGTAGAAAGCTCTTACCAGTAGTCCATGTTTTTTTTTTTTTTTTTGGCCTTCCCTGTGCAGCGTCACTTGCAGCGTCTCTGATTTTAGCGCCGCCTTAGTCCTTGATGTGTGGACTTTTGAATGAGGAAGTGTCTGTGTCACTGATTATCTTGGAAACGGACACGTGAACTGGGAAGTGACGGAAGAGACACGCTTGCAACCGATCATGAGCGCTGGCTCATGTGCGTGTTCCCGTTAGAAAGAGTTTAATATCTGTGGCTTGCTCTGGGGCACGCAGGTCCCCGCAACATTGCCAGCGGGCCACTCATTATTCATTTTATGACACAATGTTTTGGTCCAGTTTAAATTTAGACCGGATTTTGGACACACACACACACACACACACACACACACACACACACACACACACACACACACAAGGCTTGCAATATTTCAGTTGATTTGTAATGAATCCAGAATGTATGACATTTTTGTTTTTTTAATTGCATTACAGAAAATAACGAACTTTATCACAATATTCTAATTTTCTGAGACAGTCCTGAATATATATACAGTGGAGCCTCGGTTTTCGAACGTCCCGGTTCTCGAATAAATCGATATTCGAACAAAAAATTCGAGATTTTTTTGCTTCGGATGTCGGATGAAATTCGGTTGTCGAACCTCACGAGATGAGCCGACTGACTCCATTCGTTATTACATTCCCGTTATTCTGAGGATTGCATCAAGTCTAATCATGCCTCCAAAGGAAGCAAGTGGGAGCAATAAATCCATCCTAAAACACAAAGACGCTCTAAAAGCAATGCGACAGTGAGCGCCCGGCGCGCTGTGGTTGCGCTATCGGACCAAATTAAGCTCCCTGCGCACTGAGGTCCACTTAAATTTTGGAAAGTACATCAGGACATTAAGAATATTTTCTAAATTTTAGCAACCGCTCTGTCACAATAATACGACCAACGCGGTGCAGTTGCGCGGTCGGCGACGCGCTACGGTTGCGCGTTCGGCGGTGTGCTGCAGTTGCGCGATCGGACAAAATCAAGCTACCTGCGCACTGAGGTCCACTTAAATTTTGGAAAGTACATCAGGATTTTAGAAATATTTTCTAAATTAGAGGGACGGTTCTGTCACAATAATGCAACCAGGGCAGTGCAGTTGCGTGGTCGGCGACCGTCGCTGTAATTTAAAAAAAAAAAAAAAAAAACTTTTCCTCACCCCCCGTGGGTGGTCTCTTTTTCCCTTCAAGCTCGGGTCCTCTACCAGAGGCCTGGGAGCTTGAGGGTTCTACGCAGTATCTTTGCTGTTCCTAGTACTGCACTTTTCTGGACTGAGATGTCAGATGTTTTTCCTGGGATCTGTTTCAGCCACTCCTCCAGTTTGGGGGTTACTGCCCCTAGTGCTCCAATGACCACAGGTACCACTGAAGTCTTAACTCTCCAGGTCTTCTCCAGCTCTTCTCTGAGCCCTTGATATTTCTCAATATATATATATATATATATATATATATATATATATATATATATATATATATATATATATATATATATATATATATATATATATATATATATATATATATATATATATATATATAATGTAATTATATATATATAACAGTTTAACAACCAACTTTCATGCAATTTCAACAATATCGTTCATTTAAAATACAAGGGGAAAAAAAGTGGGTTCAAACAAGTTCAAAGTATAGTGTCTTAAGTTTTGAATTGGTACTTATATATTTAGAAATGAATCTAACTTGGCAAACTCAGCTTGGACACCATATGTGCAGAAATTCCTCTGGGTTGCTTTGTCTCACAACAAAATATTGCTCTCTGTGAAATAAAGGTCTTTCCAACTAATTGGCACTGATATAGTTGCTTGCTAATCAAGCATTTGAAAGCACTCTGCCACCATTTTCGACAGAGTTAACTCATGATCACAAACTGTATTGTTTCCTATTGAATCACTTCAAGTTGGTACCCATAGATTGAATTTGGCATATAAATTCAACAGTGAATATTGTAACCTTTTTTATTTTTATCTTTCATGTGTTGCAATGACTACTAGTAATTCTATGCCTCACAACATTTAGGCCTTTCAACCCTGAAAGGGCGTTGTTTAGATGCAATTTCAACAATATCGTTCATTTAAAATAAAAGGAAAAAAAAAGTAGGTTCAAACTGTGTTAGAAGGTTGTGTAGAATCGAAGCATGAAGTGGTAAATTCCAGTCAATACAAATTTCGCCCGAGCCCAACCTCTCCACATGCAGGGTTGCCTTTCCTGCTGATCTTTGGATCACCCAGAAAACCACACTGTAGCACCCCTAAATGGATATTGTGTACTTATAACATGTTTGGTAAAATACGTTGTAAAACATAAATCAAATCACAACGTTTTCCAAGGTCTGAATCATTGATTATCTGTTCTATCATACTGTGTGAAAGCATTTGTAAATTTGTGAGTTAAAGTAAATAGTTTGGCCTTGATGGAGCTTGTTTGTAAAACAAGTTAAAACATTTTGTAAATGTGTCCATTTGCAGTTTGTGTCAAACCAATATGAATTGTTACACTCGAATAGGATACAATGGTTGATGTTGATGTTGATGCAAACTGCGTGAAGACTTTTGGAAATGTGTAAGAGGTATCGTCAGAATTTGCGTCAGGACCCCTATGAAGAGAATGCCTGCACAAGATATTAAAACAAAGACTGAACAAAAGAGCATAAAGAAACACAAAGTTGCTGATCGTTTATTATTGTCAGTTTGATTGTCCATAAAAGCCTAGTTGTTGACGTTAGAATTGGAGTTATGTTTGTGTACGTTTACATATTAAGCACGTTCAATAGCTCAATAACTTCCCTTGGATGAGCTTAATATAACCTAAGGTAAACCCGTCTGTCTTTTTTTGTCCTTTAACCCTTCCTTGTGGAGATACTGGTCATGTGTTTACTGCTGTCAGTTGACAACCTGTGGCCTTTTACAGATAATAAATGTCATTCTATCTCCCTTCCTGTAGCCAGACAGTCGTATTTTTCACCAAGAAACAACTTTTTGAAACCACGCTGATCCTTAGTCTCCTTAGTTATACCTACTCAAGTGGAGTAATTATTGTTTGACAGTGCAATAAAGGTTATTTAGGGAGTAGAACTTTGCTGAGAATATTTCTAGGGTGGAAGTTCTTGCCCTTGTCTGGCTCCTGTCGTCTTCACACAAAATTAACAACAGAAAATCCCAAATAAAATGTCCTCTTGATGTAAAGAGTACATATATCTTGTGAAGGTCACCAGTCTCATCTAGTTAAACTTGCAAAAATGTTAAATCTTTATAAGGTTAATATAAATACCCAAGTTTATTGTCCAACTGTCGCACTGAGAAGATTAAGACTTTCAATCGAGGTAAAATACCAGCAGCAGAAAATACAGAGCCTTTCAACTTAACCATGGTAGTTGCCACTTTTTGATCTTTATGTGTGCACCCAGATTTTCACTGTGCTGAAGTCTCTGTCCACTATTCTGATTTGTATCTCTGACAAAAGTTCTCTTTACTATCTGGGCAGTCAAACAAGGCTATTACAACATATCCAAACTTCAACTCAAGCGAGGTCTTTAAGAAGTAACCAGCAGTCACACATATCACTCTTGCTGTGTACACACACACACACACACACGCACACACGCACGCACGCACGCACGCACGCACACACACACACAATGCATTTTCCTTTTCTCAATACGTCTAAAAATCCATCCTCTCCAAGCGTAAAAACTTTTTGGGGGACTTTTAGGCCTTTTTTTTCAAATTTGCAGCGTTTCCATTCAGTTTTAATTTTGCAATTTGAATAAAAATAGGTCTGGAAAGCCACCTATTATGGGACAAAGATAGACTCACTATCAATCTTTAAGCTTTTCAATTCTTCTCTAAAAAAACTTCCTGAACAGCACTTGTTCTTAGCCAGCAATAATATTGACAAACTGATAAAGGTCCTTCAAAAAAAAAAAAAAAACTTTATGCTTTATACTCAGTATTGCTGAGATATTTATGAAAAAAAAAGAACTGTGGCAAGTCTTTGCAAGCCTCACGATGCCATGGCAACAGAGAACACTCGGAGGTTGTTTTGGGCTTTCAAGTGAAGTGACTTCAAACAATCTACATATGGCAGCAGCATATGGAAACAAAGAAAAGACTCCACTCTCCTATTTGTTATATATTATTAAAGTCTGCTCCCCTAGGGGTTTTATTGGCAACATATCACTTCTTCAATACCCCATATGGGGTGTGCTTTTATTCTGAGCAGAGCTGCAGTTTCACCTTACAGATGAGGAATAAGGGCTTTGACCTTCTGACACAATTGTTGTTTGGGTGTGAAAAATACAAGGCCAAGTCTCATCGCTGCTGGGTTCTCTTCAGAGTTTTTATTTATAGCCAAAATTGATTTGCTGTGGGCTTAAATGTTGTGAGGCAGATAATTACTAGTCATTGCAGCAAATCGAATATAAAAATAAAAAAGGTTACAATATTCACTGTTGAATTTATATGCCAAATTCAATCTATGGGTACCAACTTGAAGTGATTTAAAAGGAAACAATACAGTGTGATCTTGAATTAACTCTGTTGAAAATGGTGGCAGAGTGCTTTCAAATGCATGATTACCAAGCAGCTATATCAGTGTCATTGAGTTGGAAAGACCTTTATTTCACAGAGAAATATTTCGTTGTGAGACAAAGCAACCCAGAGGAATTTCCGTGCATATGCTGTCCCAACTGAGTTTGCCAAGTTACATTCATTTCTAAATATCTAAGTACCAATTTAGTACAAAACTTGAGAGAGAGAGAGAGAGAGAGAGAGAGAGAGAGAGAGAGAGAGAGAGAGAGAGAGAGAGAGAGAGAGAGAGAGAGAGAGAGAGAAAGGGGGGGGAGTTCGGTGGAGCACTGGCTAGCGTGTCCGCCTCACAGTTCGGAGGGTGTGGGTTCGATTCCACCTCCAACCCTCCCATGACAGGCCGATTGAGCACTCCAAATTGCCCCTAGGTATGAGTGCAAGTGCGGATGGTTGTTTGTCTCTGTGTACCCCCCCCCCCACTGACCGATGATATTTTATATATATATATATATATATATATATATATATATATATATATATATATATATATATATATATACGTATATAAACGTATAGATAGATAGATAGATAGATAGATAGATAGATAGATAGATAGATAGATAGATAGATAGATAGATAGATAGATAGATAGATAGATAGATAGATAGATAGATAGATAGATAGATAGATAGATAGATAGATAGATAGATAGATAGATAGATAGATTTGTCATTAATTAACGCAATTAATTAAGCTAATTAATGCATTAAAGTGATATATATATTAATTGTTAGGGTCAACTGAAGGCTTAAACATTTTAAATTTAGCCTATTGAGCTACTTCTAGGGTTTAGCGCTGCGTTACTCAGCTCCTCCCCAAGTCTCTCACGTTTAGATTTGTACCACTCTCTGCCTGTCAGCCTATAGTCACTGATAATGCCTGGTTTTGCCTGGCACAAATACGTATGTATTCAGCCAACAAGTCATCAATCAATACATCTATTTCAGCTATGGTGTTTTGCAAAACAATTTCTAACAAACACAAGATAAAAATGGTAAAACCCACCAACATGCAAACAACAAGCAACTTTTCATTTTGGCCCATGAAATAATTATGTACATTATGGGAGAAATCGATTCCACCTCCGACCCACCCTGTGTGGAGTTTGCATGTTCTCCCCGGGCCCGCGTGGGCTTTCTCCAGAAACTCCGGTTTCCTCCCACATCCCAAAAACATGCTTGGTAGGCCAATTGAGGACTCCACATTGCCCCTCGGTTGTTCGTCTTTGTGTGCCCTGCTGGCGACCGGTTCAGGGTGTCCCCCGCCTACTGCCCGATGACTGCTGGGATAGGCTCCAGCACGCTCGCGACCCCTGTGGGGACAAGCGGTATAGAAAATGAATGAATGGATGGATGGATGGATGGATGGATGGATGGATGGATGGATGGATGGATGGATGGATGGATTGATGGATGGATGGATGGATGGATGGATGGATGGATGGATGGATGGATGGATGGATGGATGGATGGATGGATGGATGGATGGATGGATGGATGGATGGATGGATGGATGGGAGAAGTCATCTCCACCCAGTCGTTTGAGGGAGTCACTCATGGACAAGTCATGTGTTCAGCACGCTGACGTCTAAAGAGACGTTTTCATTCTTAAGCTTGTTCTTCAGTCTGATAGTGTTAAGGTTGGTTGTAAAACACATAGTAAACTAAGTGTTTTCTACTGGAAAAAGAAAAATAGATCAAAGAAACATTTGCACTCTCTGCAGAAGATCCCTGGGTTTTGAATTGTTGTATTGAGTCAGCTTTGTAGTTTAAGTGTTTTTGCATTGCATTTTTGAATAATAAACCTGGCCTAATTAGTTTTCTGACGTGCTTGAAATTTTTCAAACAGAAAACCAAAACAACAGTTTTATTTTTGCTTTTTCAAACCTTTATAACAAAAAATAAATGTCACTTTATACTTTGCCTCCTAACCTTGCTTAGGGAGGTTCTAAATTTCTACAATTGCTAAAAATAGCCCCGAGAAGACACAGAAAAAGTCAAATTATTGTGAGCTTCCACGTAACCAAAACAAAAGTAACCATAACAAAAAATAAATGTCACTTTATCCTTGACCTCCTAACCTTGCTGAGGGAGGTTCTAATTTTCTACAGTTGCTCAAAATACCCCCAGGATGACACAGAAAAAGTCAGGCTAATAAATTATTGTGTGTGTTTGCGTTCACGCACTTGTCATTACTTTTTGGTGCAATTAAGAATTTAACCCACCACTTATAAGTTGTGAAACTATCACTCAACAACTGAGCCATGTGCAAAAGTCATTCGGCAGTCAGGAATCGCCGTTGGCTAAAACGGTTGATGGCCTGGAATCTGGACATGAGAGAGGTTGGGGGGGGTCCTTATTCTCACGGGTTGACATATTCTGATAGGGCTGCTGTTAGAATGAGGTACCCTGTAACTTTGCTTGTAGAAGGGGGGCACCTATTCAAATTTGCTAAGCCCAAGAAGACAGAAAGAGTAAAGTGATGCTGATATGAACGGTGCTTCCAGGCCTTTCTAGGAGCAAAATAAGTTCAATGTCTGGCTCAAAGATAATATGATACGATAACCGGGGTTAATGAGTTTTCCAACTGTGTGAGTTGTCATTGAAAGCACCTACCAAAGAACCGTGTGATAACTTAATAAACAAAAAGAAAAGAAAAGGAACTTAGCTTCTAAAGATGAAAATTGACAAACACAAAAGTGTGTTTATGTTTTTTTTTTTTTTAAAACAACCTGGTCCTGTCTACCTACTTTGGCACAACACTGGCTATATCTGCCGCAAGCTCGATGATATTTGCCATGCTCCTTTATGATTTGGTGTTTCATATCAATAATCTGTGGAGACGTACTCTACTACACTACTTATTTTTTACACTGCCAACGTGCCGAGATGAGCAGGGAATGGCAGAGCAAAGGAGACAAAGCGAGATGAAGGGGTCGGTTCATAGTCAAACATTGGTTCATAAGTAGATGCAAAAAACCCCCGCAAGGGTCTGAAAAGTCTATCTTGAAAAAATTGCACGTATAAGTGTCACGGCTCCGCTCTGCTCATGAGTGCTGGCCGACTGACGCGCCCCCGCAGCCCAGCGCGAGCACATCCGCACAATACTTTTGTGATTTTATTTTAAAAAAACTTTATTGTATCTTTAAACATTTAAACATTTGAAAGTGTAAATGTGGCATGGCTCCGCTGCGCTCTTGCAGTGCTGACCCGCTGACACACCCCAGCAGCCCAGTGCGAGGGCATCCGCACAAGACTTTTATTATTATTTTTTTAATCACTTTATTATACTTTTAAATACTTTGTTGTATCTTTAAATAATGTTTAAATAGCTTCAAAAACCTTGTTATGCCCTTCTGTTTGATGCAAGGTCGCTGACCGGCTCGTTAGCTTGCTTGGGACCGGCACTCAAAATGTCCTGGCTACACACATGCAGCTGAGTTTGATAATCGTTAATGATGTAATCTAATAATTCACAGTGGTTTTATGTCAAATATAAACATGAACAGAGCTGCTTCTGTCGCAGCCACATATCCTACTCCCAAACACGTTGTTTTGCGATTGGTCCGATCATCCAGTAATGCAGCTTGGGAAAAGTCAGATTCTCAATTTTTTTGTGATTTCACAATAACCGCAAGAACTTAATTTGCATGCAAGTTTATCACTAAATCAGACAAAGAATCTATCAATCTACAAATAACCTACCAATAGATGTACCGTAATTTTTGGACTATAAGTCACGGTTTTTTTCATAGTTTGGGTGGGGGGGCGACTTATACTTAGGAGCGACTTATATGTAAATTTCTTCACAAATTTTCAAAATTCCAAAAAAAAAACAAAAAGAAAAAAAAGTTAAACTGCGATAAACAAACCGCGATGTAGCAAGGAATTACTGTAATTTGAATTTCAAGTGACATCAGTGGCGCAGTGCGGCGGTTGTTTACATAAAGGACAAAGATTCGATCACGGGATGACGAAGATGACGAAGGGCCCCACGTACTACCGGCATCAGCAGCGGCTTTGTTTGTAAGTGACACAGAGGACGAAGAGTTTGAAGGATTTAATGATTTGGAGTGACACAGAAGGTTTGAAAAACTATGATGGCTTTTACGCACGCCCGGTCCTACTCTACGGAGCTCTCTTTCACCTGCGTGGATTGAAGTCGGGGGCCAGCGCTCAGCCGGGTGGCTGTCCAGGAATTGTGGATGGGGCTCGGACATGGCTTTTACGCACGCCCGGTCCTACTCTGCGGAGCTCTCTTTCACCTCCGTGGATGGAAGTTGGGGGCCGGCGCTCGGCCAGGTGGCTGTCCGGGGACGATGGATGGGACTCGGACATGGCTTTTGCGCACGCGCGGTCCTATTCCATGGAGCTCTCTTCCACCTCCGTGGCTGGAAGGGCCACCTCCGGGAATGGAAGTCCACGCCACCACACACCTGGAAGACCACGCCGGTGCTGGGGGCCGTGTGGTGGTAAACTATTTATGTTATAGTTATTTGATATATTTTATTTCGTATAGCAACTTGTATATGTTTTTATCGTTACAGTTCAGTACTTGTTGGCTCGTTGAACTCTTGTTTTGTTAAATAAAGAGACGTTTACCAAACCCACGTCTTTCCTTGTACTTTGTTAACGCTATAATATAGTTATATACTAGATTTGTGGAATAACAACGAGGCTGACGTTAGGGCGCACGCGCGGCGTTGTTGACAGGACGACGAATTTGATCGATGGATTTAATGATTTGGAGTGACACAGATGGTTTGATAATATTGTTGTTTATATGATAGTTATTTGATATATACTTTCCATCCATCCATCTTCTTCCGCTTATCCGGGGTCGGGTCGCGGGGGCAGCAGCTTTAGGAGGGACTCCCAGACTTCCCTCTCCCCAGCCACTTCATCCAGCTCATCCCGGGGGATCCCAAGGCGTTCCCAGGCCAGCTGAGAGACATAGTCCCTCCAGCGCGTCCTGGGTCGTCCCTGGGGTCTCCTACCGGTGGGACATGCCCGGAACACCTCCCCAGGGAGGCGTGCAGGAGGCATCCTGATAAGATGCCCGAGCCACCTCATCTGGCTCCTCTCAACGTGGAGGAGTAGCGACTCTACTCCGAGTCTCTCCCGGATGACCGAGCTTCTCACCCTATCTCTAAGGGAGAGCCCGGACATCCTGCGGAGAAAACTCATTTCGGCCGCTTGTATCCGAGATCTCGTTCTTTCGGTCACGACCCATAGCTCGTGACCATAGGTGAGGGTAGGAGCGTAAATTGACCGGTAAATTGAGAGCTTTGCCTTTTGGCTCAGCTCTCTCTTCACCACAACGGACCGGTACAGGGTCCGCATTACTGCCGACGCTGCACCGATCCGCCTGTCGATCTCACGCTCCATCCTCCCCTCACTCGTGAACAAGACTCCAAGATACTTGAACTCCTCCACTTGGGGCAGGATCTCATCCCCGATCCGGAGAGGGCATTCCACCCTTTTCCGATCGAGGACCATGGACTCGGATTTGGAGGTGCTGATCCTCATCCCGACCGCTTCACACTCGGCTGCGAACCGTTCCAGCGAGAGCTGGAGATCACGGCCTGAAGAAGCCAACAGCACCACGTCATCTGCAAACAGCAGAGACGCGATGCTGAGGTCCCCAAACCGGACCCCCTCAACGCCTCGGCTGCGCCTAGAAATTCTGTCCATAAAAATTATGAACAGAATCGGTGACAAAGGGCAGCCTTGGCGGAGTCCAACCTTCACTGGGAACGAATCCGTCTTACTGCCGGAAATGCGGACCAGACTCTGGCATCGGTGATACAGGGACCGAACCGCCCTTATCAGTTGGCTCGGCACCCCGTACTCCCGAAGCACCCTCCACAGAACCTCCCGAGGGACACGGTCGAACGCCTTCTCCAAGTCCAAAAAACACACGTGGACTGGTTGGGCGAACTCCCATGCACCCTCGAGGATCCTGCCGAGGGTGTAGAGCTGGTCCACTGTTCCACGGCCAGGAGGAAAGCCACACTGCTCCTCCTGAATCCGAGGTTCGACCTCCCGACGGACCCTCGTCTCCAGCACCCCTGAATAAACCTTACCAGGGAGGCTGAGGAGTGTGATTCCCCTGTAATTGGAACACACCCTCCGGTCCCCCTTCTTAAAGAGGGGAACCACCACCCCAGTCTGCCAATCCAGAGGCACTGTCCCCGATGTCCACGCAACGTTGTAGAGGCGTGTCAGCCATGACAGCCCCACAACATCCAGAGCGTTTAAGAACTCCGGGCGGATCTCATCCACCCCCGGGGCCTTGCCACCGAGGAGTTTTTTGACTACCTCAGTGACTTCGACCCCAGAGATTGGAGAATCCGCCTCAGAGTCTCCAGGCCCTGCTTCCTCAATGGAAGGCGTGTAGGTGGAATTGAGGAGGTCTTCGAAGCATTCTCCCCACCGACTCACGACGTCCCGAGTCGAGGTCAGCAGCACGCCATCCCCACTGTAAACAGTGTTGACGTTGCACTGCTTCCCCCTCCTGAGACGCCGGATGGTGGACCAGAATTTCCTCGAAGCCGTCCGAAAGTCATTCTCCATGGCCTCACCGAACTCCTCCCACGCCCGGGTTTTTGCCTCAGCAACCGCCGAAGCCGCATTCCGCTTGGCATTCCAGTACCTGTCAGCTGCCTCCGGAGTCCCGCAGGCCAAAACGGCCCGATAGGACTCCTTCTTCAGCTTGACGGCATCCCTTACCGCCGGTGTCCACCAGCGGGTTCGGGGATTGCCGCCACGACAGGCACCAACGACCTTACGGCCACAGCTCCGGTCGGCCGCCTCAACAATGGAGGCGCGGAACATGTTCCACTCAGACTCAATGTCCCCCGCCTCCCCCGGGACGTGGGAAAAGCTCTGCCGGAGGTGGGAGTTGAAGCTCTTCCTGACAGGAGATTCTGCCAGACGTTCCCAGCAGACCCTCACAGAGCGTTTGGGTCTGCCAGGTCGGACCGGCATCTTCCCCCACCATCGGAGCCAACCCACCACCAGGTGGTGATCAGTTGACAGCTCCGCCCCTCTCTTCACCCGAGTGTCCAAAACATGCGGCCGCAAATCCGATGACACGACTACAAAGTCGATCATCGAACTGCGGCCTAGGGTGCCCTGGTGCCAAGTGCACACATGGACACCCTTATGTTTGAACATGGTGTTCATTATTGAAAATCCGTGTCGAGCACAGAAGTCCAACAATAGAACACCGCTCGGGTTCAGATCAGGGGGGCCGTTCCTCCCAATCACGCCCTTCCAGGTCTCACTGTCATTGCCCACGTGAGCATTGAAGTCACCCAGTAGAACGATAGAGTCCCCAGAAGGAGCGCTCTCCAGCACTTCCTCCAGGGACCCCAAGAAGGGTGGGTACTCTGGGCTGCTGTTTGGTGCGTAGACACAAACAACAGTCAGGACCCGTCCCCCCACCCGAAGGCGGAGGGAGGCTACCCTCTCGTTCACCGGGGTGAACCCCAATGTGCAGGCGCCCAGCCGGGGGGCAATAAGTATACCCACACCTGCTCGACGCCTCTCACCGTGGGCAACTCCAGAGTGGAAGAGAGTCCAGCCCCTCTCGAGAGGGCTTGTACCGGAACCCAAACTGTGTGTGGAGGCTAGTCCGACTAGATCTAGTCGGAATCTTTCTGCCTCGCACACCAGCTCGGGCTCTTTTCCAGCCAGAGAGGTGACATTCCATGTCCCAAGAGCCAGCTTCTGCAGCCGGGGATCAGACCGCCAAGGTCCCTGCCTTTGGCTGCCGCCCAGCTCACATTGCACCCGACCCCTTCGGCCCCTCCCACAGGTGGTGAGCCCATGGGAAGGGGGACCCATGTTTCCATTTCGGGCTATGCCCGGCCGGGCCCCATGGGCGAAGGCCCGGCCACCAGACGCTCGCCTTCGAGCCCCGCCTCCAGGCCTGGCTCCAGAGGGAGGCCCCGGTGACTCGCGTCCGGGCAAGGGAAAACAAAGTCCATTTATGTTTTTCATCATAAGGGGCTTGGGTGAACCGTGCTTTGTCTGACCCCTCACCTAGGACCCGTTTGCCATGGGTGACCCTACCAGGGGCATGAAGCCCCCGACAACATATATACTTTATATATCGTTATATGGGTCTGTGGAATATTTAGAATATTTAGACGTCAGCGGCGCAGCGCATACGCGGCATCGTTTCCATAAAGGACGATCGATGGATTTAAAGAATTGGAGTGACACAGATGGTTTTCTAAACGTATTATTTATGTAATAGTTATTTGAACAACTCTGAATGTTACGTCAGGCCCGTTCTCAGCTCTTCGTAGGTGTTTATGTCACGTTAGCATACCTATCGTTTAGCCTGTTGTTGCTCGTTCATGTCTGTTCTTGGTGTTGGATTTTGTCGAATAAATTTCCCCCAAAATGCGACTTGTACTCCGGAGCGACTTATATATGTTTTATGGCTAATGCGACCTATATTCCGGAGTGACTTTTAGTCCGAAAAATACGGTAGATACTGAAGATCAATTCTAGGTCCTCATGCATGCTAAGCATGTGCTTTACATCCCCATCTGTTAGATTCAGGTGGTGGGCAGAAGGGTGTCTCGAAACTGTATGGGAAGTTTAGGAAAATTAGAAAGGACATTGTTGGGTGTGAGTGTCAGTTTAAATTTCAAAGGTTAGATGTTGTATAGTTCTTGTCACACGCTTATCTTAAAACACTGTGTACAGCTGTTGCTCATACCCTTTTTGAAGGTGGCGGTAGAATGTCCAAAATGGAGGCAAGCAGGCATGCAGGCCGAGGGAGAGAAGCAATGGCAGGCAGGCAAAGGTGGGAGGCCAAGCAAGGAAAGGGGGGAGGGGGAATGGCAGGCAGGCAAACAGGTGGCACACAGGTACAAATCCAAATTGTTTGTAATTCAACTAAGGTTTCAACATAAAGGGTTCCAAGAAGTAAACTAAAGTTTGTTTTCTAAATTCCAAGTTTCAAGTTCCAAAAATCACAAGCTTGGAGCAGACTTGAAGTAGCTTTAAGCGGCCTTTTAGCGGTAAAAAGATTATGTCACTACTATCTTCCTTCTTGGTCTAACTGAGACTGACTACCAAGTGGGAGCAGCCTATTTATTTCCCTGATCAGGTGACTGATCAGGTGACCAAAGGCTTTGTCAAATAAAAGTCCATGGCCCAAGACCCGCGGATCTTAAACAAAAATAAGAATTTAAGCTAAGGAAACTAAATTGGCTCCAACATTGGGAATGAATCAGCCTTAACTCCCAAGAAACTGTCTAGAAATGGCAGTAAATGACATATTGTAAAAAAGCAACATATCTTTTAAATTATACAAGTTAAAAATATTAACAGAGTTATCTTGGCCTCTAAAATCAGATTTGGTATTTCTCAATATAACCAATATCCATTGTGTCCTTTAAGACAAACTGTAGAAGTCAGGGGTGTATCGTTACCGGGCAGGTGGGGGGCATATTGTTACCAATCTACAGTCTGCAATCAGATCCATTTGGATTCGTTTGTTTCCCTGGGCCTCAGTTCTCTTTGCTTTTCTCGCAGCCACATATTCTATTCCCAAACACATTTTTGTTTTTGTGATTGGTCCAGTAATCTAGTATTGCCGCTCGGAGAACCTTAGCGGCCTTGGGACAAGATGGATTCTTGTGTTTTTGGGAACTCACAAAAACTACAAGAAAATACTGTGCATGAAAGGTTAACTCGAAACGAAACAAGCCAACTATTCAGATTGAGCGACCAAGGGATGGAGATGCTCGGGATGGATCCTTAGACCTCATGCATGCTAAGCATGCGCTCTACCACATCCATCCCAATCTGTTAGATCCAGGTGGTGGGCAGAATGGTGTCTTAATTTCTGCTCCATGTGAACATGCAGGAAAAATTTGGGAAAATTAGATATGACATTGTTCGGAATGCCGAACTGTCAGGAAACTGGGCAAACAAGACAATGAATGACTGAACAACACACCATTAAAAAATACATGTCAAACATATTTAGTGTGTTGTCGACGTATTTGACGTTTCTTAATATAATGTGTCTTTTAAGACGAACTGTGGTGGTCAGAGGTGTGTCGTTCCTGAGCAGGCAAGGGGGGGAGGTGTTGTTCCCAGGCTGGCGGATGGGGGGGTGGTGTTACTGGTCTGCAATCAGATGCATCTGGATTGTTTTGTTTCCATGGGCTGCGGTTATTCTTGGTTTTGTGGCAGCCACATATCCTTCTCCCAAACACATTGTTGTTCTTTGATTGGTCCGGTAAAGGAGTAGTGCTGCCCGGAGAAACTCAACGGAGAAACTCAACGGAGAAACTCAACGGAGAAACTCAACGGAGAAACGCAACGGGCTCGGGACAAGATGGATTCTCGTGTTTTTGTAAACTTGTATTTTTGACTCGGCCGATCGGAACTGTGGCTGTAACGTGGTTTCTGCCTGTCATCGCGGCAACCCCTGAACCTGGTGGTGGACACTAAGGGATGGCGTCAAGCTGAATAAAGAGTCCTAATTGCGCCTATTTTGCCCGCGGGACTCCGGAGGCAGCCGACAGGTATCAGATGGCCAAGCGGAACGCGGCCTTGGAAGTTGTTGATGCAGAATTTAGTGTGTGGAAATAATGTGTTTGAAGCAAAACAAACACAATCTACAAGTCAAAGCTAAATGCTGTGCCTCAATTCTGTACTTATATTCTGTATGAGGGACAAATCAATTTGTAACCAAGAAGGTGCTCACTCAGTTTAGTAAAACACATCAAACACATGTCAGCAGGGGTAATCATGCTGGAAAAAGGTGAAGTCTATTGCATACAGGCAGTTTTACAATGTGTACCTTCAACCTGATTTTTTGCTTGATCTGCATCACTTGTATTTGAAAAATGTGACTGTGATACTTGACCTATTCCAGTAACCTATGGATGTGTGTTAAATGACAAGAGCTAAATTCTGTGCCTCAATTATGTACTCTAACCTTACATTCTGTATGAAGGACAAAGTAAATCAGAGAGCAACACACAGCAATTGGTAACCAAGAAGGTGCTCACTCAGTTTAGTAAAACACATCAAACATATGTCAGAGGGGGTAATCATGCTGGGAAAAGGTCAAGTCTATTGCGTGTAGGCAGTTTACATTGTGTATCTTCAACCTGATTTCTTGTTTGTTCTGCATCACTTGAATTTGAAAAATGTGATACTTGACCTATACCAGTAATGTATGGATGTGTGTGTTCTCTATCAAACACATATTGAATGCAGGAGCTGTATTATAATACTATATGATGGGTTAAGTGCCAAATAATTGTCAGGCAAAATGCTGACTGAAGAGGTTTCTTCAAAATCTGATGATCCGGTACCTGGTAAGACTGATATCCATATCACTAATTTTTAATTTCGCTCTGCAGGCTTTTTTCTTGCATCAATTGTTTTGCAAGGGAAGACTCTGTGGTGATGAAGCAATTTTGAGGTATAATTCAATTTAGAATAATTTATCATTTTAGTAAAATTAAGTACCGTATTTTTCGGACTAAAAGTCGGTCCGGAGTACAAGTCGCATCAGCCATAAAATGCACAATATAGAGGAAAAAAACATATATAAGTCGCACCGGAGTTTAAGTCGCATTTTGGGAGAAATTTGACAAAATCCAGCACCAAGAACAGACATGGACCAGCAACAAAATAGATTCAGAATTCGACCGATTCGCTTCTCGAACCGCCTTCTGAAATGGATTGTGGTCAAAAACCAAAGTTTGACTGTATTTTTGCTATTCTTGTTAAAATCACACTTAAATGTGAACTGGAAATGACAATTATGACACATAATGAAAGCCAAATTGAGCAAATTGGCTATTTCAGAAGTGTGTGTGAAACTGGTAGCCCTTTGCCTTAATCAGTACCAAGGAAGTAGCTCTCGGTTTAAGAAAGGTTGGTGACCCCTACTCTAAATCATTAAACCCACGGAATAAAGAAACACAGCTGTTGACACCGGAACTACGTGTGCTGCTGACGTCAGACTAGATATATCAAATAAATGTAATATAAACAACAATTTTAACGAACCATCAGAGTCATTCCAAATCATTAAATCCATCGGAATATTCATCCTCTGTGTCAAAAAACAAAACAAAAATAAAAACAACTGTTGATTCCAGACCTACGCGCACCGCTGACATCAGCCTCGTCGTCAGCCTCGTCGTCAGCCTCGTCGTCAGTTGGGGCTCCAATTATTCCACAGATCTTTGTATATAACTATATTGTAGCTTTACCAAAGTACCAGGCAAGACATGAGTTTGTTAACCGGCTCTTTATTTCACAAAACAAGAGCTCAACACATGCAAGTGCCCTGGATCGCTCTTCCCGTCTCCCCCCCCCCCACTGCCGCCTTCACGGCCTTGCTAGACAATCGGATACTACTGAAGTCTAACAACATACACGTTGCTAGTCTAAATAAACTATATGTCAAATAACATAAATAACAAGTTTATCAAACCATCTGTGTCACTCCATATCATTAACTCTCCTGACTCCGGAAGTCAGTGAATTGAACTCATTGTCAGTGAGGCTCCAATTATTCCACAGCCAAAGTGCGCCCTCATGCGGTTTAAAGTGGAAATAACATGTGAAGTGATCAACTATACTAGTAAGTCAGTAATGTGTTAATGATCAAGTAAAAATTTGTGAATAATTCCACATATAAGTCGCACCTGAGTATAAGTCACCCCCCCCCCACCCAAACTATGAAAAAAACGCGACTTATAGTCCGAAGAATACGGTATGTATTGAGCAAGTAATGATTAACTTCTGGTTTCTGTAATAATATTTTTTTCCGGGAGCGGGTTATCAGCCCACAGCCCAACCCCCAACTTGGAGGGCCAGTGGAATGCAGCAGGAAATGAATCCATCACAGCCGAATTATTAAAAGCAGATGTAGAGTTTTCAGCAATGACAGTACATCAACTGTTACAGAAAACATGGAAATCATCAAACTAGCAAAGAAGGGAAATCTCAAAGAATGCAAAAACACAAGAGGCATAACCCTGCTCTCTGTAGTGGGAAAGATACTGGGCAGGATTATAGTAGATCAAATAAAGAATGGAATCGATTGCAGGCTGAGAAAGGAACAAGCAGGTTACAGGACAGGTAGGGGAACAACAGAGCAAATCATCATTTTGAGAAACATAATCGAACAGGTAAATGAATGGCAAGCAACACTATACTTAAACTTTGTAGACGTTGAAAAAGCCTTCGACTCTTTACATCACGAAAGCCTGTTGATTATCATGAAAAAATATGGAATTCCAGAGAAGATTGTGAGAATGGTCAGACTATTTTATAAAGAATTGTACTAAGTTCATCTTGTTTTTCCTTTTTTTTAATCACTTCACTGGTTTCTTTTATATCAAACAAGTTGTTTTAGGTTCATTACCTGACATGTTTCGGAAGAAACCGCCGAAACATGTCAGGTAATGAACCTAAAACAACTTGTTTGATATAAAAGAAACCAGGAAAGTATTTTATAAAGACTTCCAGTGTGTGGTAGAAGACCAAGGGGAAGTATGTGAGTGGTTCAACATCAAAACCGGCGTAAAACAAGGATGCAATATGTCAGGGTTCGTGTTTTTAATTGTGATGGACTGGATTATGAGAAGACCGTTCATGAGGGTGACAATGAAATTAGATGGACGTTGACATCAAAACTTGATGATTTGGACTTCGCAGATGATATAGCGTTACTCTCCTCTACAAAACACAATATGCAGAATAAAACAACCCAAATGGATGCAGAAGCCAAACGAGTAGGACTCAAAATCAATACACAAAAGACAAAAACAATGAGGATAAATGCAAAAAAACACGAACGGATCAAGATCAATAAGCAAGATATTGAGGATGTAGACCAGTTCACTTACTTGGGAGCAATAGTATGTAAAGAGGGAGGCGGAATGAAAGATCTGAAGAATAAGTTCTCAAAAGGAAGAGGGACATTTATCAAATTTAAAAAGATCTGGAGCTCCAATGACATCTTAAGAAGAACGCGAGTAGTGCCAGTACTGCTGTATGGATACGAAACTTGGAAAATGAATAAAGGGGACAGCAAGGCAATTGATGTGTTCCACAACCAATTCCTACGAAGAATACTCCGCATACATTGGCAAGACCACATCAGCACTAAAGACCTATTAGAGAGAGCTGAAATTGAGCCATTGAGTGAAGAAGTTAGGATGCGCTTGATGGAAAATGATTGGACACATGCTACGGCAAGACCAATTATTCCACAGCCATAGTGCGCCCTCATGCGGTTTAAAGTGAAAATAACATGTGAAGTGATCAACTACCGTATTTGCCGGTGTATAAGTCGACTCGGTGTATAAGTCGACCCCCTAAAATTTGACGGAAATTTACGATTTTATGATATATCCTTTGTATAAGTCAAGCTCAATTGTTGCATTATATTAAACTTCAAAATTCAATCAGAAATATGCGAAATTTATTGACGAAATGTGTTCAAATTCGCGAGTTTGTAGCGAGCGATCTATACGCCATTTTAAATATTATTTACTTCATGACCCTGTGATATTACGCGCCGAGAGAGACTAACAACAATGAACACTCTTAGAAACTGGTTTATTTTTAGTTAAGAAACAACAAATTATAATTATAAAGTGATTGTCGGTACATAGAGTTCAAAATTCGTCTTCATCGTCGCTATTTCCGAAAAGCGTTTGGCGAATATTTTCTAAGTGCCAACGGCTCTTGCGCCATATAGAGTCCGCCTCGGCTGGTTCCCCGAGTCGGCCAGAACAAGTGAAAATTCGGCCTCTTCCCCTGGAAGTCTGGCCAAGTTTGGAGAATATTTTCTAAGTGCCAAGGACTCAACCGCCGTAAAGTGTCCGCCTTGGCTGGTTCCCCATGTCGGCCACCACAAGTGAAAATTCGGCCTCTTCCCCTGGAAGTCTGGCCAAGTTTGGCAAATATTTTCAAAGTGCGAACGACCCAACCGCCGTAAAGTGTCCGCCTCGGCTGGTTCCCCGTGTCGGCCACCACAAGTGAAAATTCGGCCTCTTCCCCAGGAAGTCCGGCCAAGTTTGGCGAATATTTTCTAAGTGCCAACGACTCAACCGTTGTAAAGTGTCCGCCTCGGCTGGTTCCCCATGTTGGCCACCACAAGTGAAAATTCGGCCTCTTCCCCTGGAAGTCTGGCCAAGTTTGGCAAATATTTTCAAAGTGCGAACGACTCAACCGCCGTAAAGTGTCCGCCTCGGCTGGTTCCCCGTGTCGGCCACCACAAGTGAAAATTCGGCCTCTTCCCCTGGAAGTCCGGCCAAGTTTGGCGAATATTTTCTAAGTGCCAACGACTCAACCGCCGTAAAGTGTCCGCCTCGGCTGGTTCCCCGTGTCGGCCACCACAAGTGAAAATTCGGCCTCTTCCCCTGGAAGTCCGGCCAAGTTTGGTGAATATTTTCTAAGTGCCAACGACTCAACCACCGTGAAGTGTCCGCCTCGGCTGGTTCCTCCGGTCGGCCCGAACAAGTGAAAATTCGGCCTCTTCCCCTGGAAGTCCGGCCAAGTTTGGAGAATATTTTCTAAGTGCCAACGACATTCATTTAGACATGGCGATTGAATGTTTACGTACCGGTAGTTATTGTCGTTGCTTGACGCGCGATGACTCGCACATTCGCTCAATACCTAGTACTTCCCCCTAGCAGTCATCGTCGCTGCCTGGCTTTCGATGTCCGTTATTGAGGTGAGAATATTTGAAATTGTTGCCGAGGATGCATGTTAATGCGACGAACGCTTTATAATGATTCAGTTTCTCGCTGTTTGATGAGCCTGACGGACGCACACCCACGCACAATGAGATGCATGAGAAACGGCCTTGGTTACCATCACATTTGAAGCGATGAATACGAAGTTAAATTTTATGACTCGGTGTATAAGTCGAGGTCGATTTTTTTCGGTCGATTTTGGATCGAAAAAGGTCGACTAATACACCGGCAAATAGGTATACAAGTAAATAAGTAATGTGTTAATGATCAAGTAAGAATTTGTGAAAATTTTCATATATAAGTCGCTCCTGAGTATAAGTCACCCCCCAACCCAAAGTATGAAAAAAAAAACACGACTTATAGTCCGAAAAATACGGTACTTTAAAATTATGCTTGCTCAGTGGACTGGTGTTAGATAAATTGTATATATATATGTTATCATGCGTTCTCTAATGAGTACTTATTAATAAGATTATTGCACAGAATGCTTGCTGTTTCGCCTTGCAGACGTCCACCAGTCAACAACAAGTCAAACGATGCTATCTGGAGCTTCCTGACCTTCTACACCTCTGGAAATCCAAGAAAGTTGTTGATAGCTCAAACTATTTTGTTGATGTCTGCACATGGAGAAAATACCTGACAACTGGTGTTTAAGGTAATCCTCACACATCCCAAAAATATGCTTAGCAGGCCGACTGAGCACTCCAAATTACCCCTAGGTGTGAATGCGAGTGCAGATGGTTGTTCAACTGTGTGTGCCCTGCGATTGGCTGGCAACCGGTTCAGGGTGTCCCTGGCCTACTGCCCGATGACTGCTGGGGTAGGCTCCAGCACGCCCGCGACCCCCGTGGGGACAAGCGGTATAGATATGGATACTTTTGTATATTTCATTTCAAAAATATAAGACACGTATCAGATATTACCTTGATTGAGATTACAACGAATGCAATGAAGTGTATACTGCATAAGCATGTACTTTGGAGAAATATAAGTACCCGCTAAAAAAAGTATGTCAAACTAAAGTTATATACATAGCTCTACATGCCTGCAGGTACATGCAATCTAGCTTTTCAGTTTGTCCAATGTCATGCTCCCCTTGCGCATTTGCTTGTAAAAGAGAAAATGTTACCTTGGAGGCAGCTCTAATCAGAGCAAATTGAGGGTATATTTTCAATCGTTGATTAATCCCATTGCAATTCATGCTGTGGCCACATCACACCACAATCCCCAGGCCATGTGGGTCAATAACCTCACTTAGTCTGATTTGCTCCACAACAAAGTATATAAATGAGGCACTTACTACTATTGCTGAAATCCACCAGGGCCTGCGTAATTTATGGCTGTGAAACTTCAGAAACAGCAAACAGCAGTGTCTGAAGATGGGGGGGGGGGGGGGGGGGTACCAGAAGCAAAAATAGTACATTCAAAGACTCATTAGTCACTTCCTGTTCATGTTAGGTTATGGCAACCACATTTTTTCGAATATTCGTTGCTGTACGTCAAACTTACCAGGACAGGGCTCCGATAAGCCACCGTAGGGGGCGCGACAGACACATTTTTTTTTTGTACTTGTTAATGGAAACTTTGAAATATCACAATCTTTCTCAGGCCCAAATTATGCATAGTTTGATGCTTTTTGTTCAGGTTCAATTCCTCAAAAATGTTATTCTTTAAAGATAATAATGATTTCTACAAAAATCTTAAGGTCCTCATAGTGTTTTCTGCTCGGGCACTAAAAATTAGCCTCTACAGGAAAAATGTTTGCCAGTGCTTTTGATTTATTGACATGGTGATTGGATGCCGGATAACAGAGCAGTTGAAAAAGAGGACATGGGTCATCATTGTTGCTGGTGATAATGTAGACCTGATGCCCACTCTGCCAAAAATTGTACTCTTTTAAATCTCTGAGGCATCTGATGAGCCCCAGATGGCTAGCCAGCTGCTTTGGATTTGTGAGCTCAGGGAGGTGGGCGTAATTGAAGAGGGAACTGAAAATATGTTTTGCTAGAATTGGCATATTGGCAAGGAGTGCATTGCTGCGTGAAACCATGCAGGTATATTTTCACATTCATTCTGGCTTCTAGGACCACAGCTAGAAGGCTCTCTGTTAATAAATGACACTCAAGGTGCTTTGGATCATTAGACCTTGATAACTGAAGCATCCATCTGCCACTTTTATGATTTCTACCCTTAACGGAGGAGTAATTGAAAGACCACTTGATATCCTGCTAATGCTGGGATCACTCCAACATCACACTTGAAAATACACATAACCATTCCTGTTTCTATGATCAACCACCCAAGTATTAGTATAAATAAATCACAAACGGTATATGGCGGCAATATATGAGATGCCCAAAATCAAAATTTTTTGGTCTCATCTGTTTCACTGAGGTGGTTGGTCGGGAAACCCTATGTGTACAGTTGGATGGCATATTATTTTTTATTGAATAAATTCACATCTGTATTACGGTCTATTTTCAGTTTGACCAAGAGAAGAAACAGAAACAAACTAAGCAAAGACCAGCAAATATAAAAAAGCATAGTATCAAAAATAATATTATCTGATACAACTGGCTTTCCTTTCCTCTGTCTCCCATATGTCTCCAACACATGGTAATCAAGAAATGGGAACATAACCCAAGGAGGAAAGTGGATATTGCGCAAGCCGCAGTGGACCACATCCCTGCACATTGACGCAAAGGAAACAAATTGTGAAAAGACAGGCTTTCATGCAGAACTTCTTATAAACCAGCTAATTTTGTTTATCCAATAAAAGTTAAGCCTGCCCCACGGCTTCCTCTTTTTGTAGCATTTTCTTTTTCTGTCATTGACACAAAAAGGGCCTGATTTACTAAAATTCTAAAGAAAAGGCACTAAATTGTATGTTCACACAAATTGATTGCGTGTATGGATGGTGGCCGTGCCATACATGATCTATTAATTGCAATCTTTTAGGTAGACCCCAATTAGGGGATTCAGCTATGATTTATGAACACATTTTTGCTGCATTGAAGTGATGGGGAAAAAAACTAAACATACAGTAATCCCCCACGTTGCGCTTCACCTATTGCAGCCTCAATTTATCGCATGTTTTCATCCATCCATCCATCCATCCATCCATTTTCTGTACCGCTTCGTCCCCAAGGGGGTCGCGGCCGTGCTGGAGCCTATCCCAACTGTCATCGGGCAGTAGGCGGGGGACACCCTGAATTGGTTGCCAGCCAATCACAGTGCACACAGAGACGAACAACCATCCGCACTCGCACTCACACCTTGAGGCAATATGGAGTGCTCAATCGGCCTACCAAGCATGTTTTTGGGAGGAAACTGGAGTGCCAGGAGAAAACCCACACAGGCACCGGGAGAACATGCAAACTCCAGACAGGGAGGGCCGGAGGTGGAATTGAACCCACATCCTCCCAACTGTGAGGCAGACGTGCTAACCAGTGCGCCACCGAGCTGCCTGTGTTAAGAATTCTCCATGTTATTTATGTTATTTATGTTATTCAGCCGTGCTTTAATTTGAGGTAGGGTGCTTTATTTTGAAGGCCGTTTTCAGGCAATACCACTTCCTGTTTCACGTTTGTGTGCATACATGTCGGTTACAGTCTGGAGTTGCCCACGGTGAGAGGCGTCGAGCAGGTGTGGGTATACTTATTGCCCCCCGGCTGGGCGCCTGCACATTGGGGTTCACCCTGGTGAACTCCGCCATCGGGTGGGGTGGGGGGTGGGGGGTCGGTTCCTGACTGTTGTTTGTGTCTATGCACGAAACGGCAGCTCAGAGTACCCACCCTTCCTGGAGGAAGTGCTGGAGAGCGCTCCTTCTGGGGACTCCATTGTTCTACTGGGTGACTTCAATGCTCATCTGGGCAATGACAGTGAGACATGGAAGGGCGTGATTGAACTGAACCCGAGTGGTGTTCTATTATTGGACCTCTGTGCTCGACACGGATTTTCTATAATGAACACCATGTTCAAACATAAGGGTGTCCATGTGTGCACTTGGCACCAGGACACCCTAGGCTACAGTTCGATGATCAACTTTGTAGTCGTGTCATCGGATTTGCGGCCGCATGTTTTGGACACTTGGGCTTAGAGAGAGGGGCGGAGCTGTCAACTGATCACCACCTGGTGGTGGGTTGGCTCCGATGGTGGGGGAAGATGCCGGTCCGACCTGACAGACCCAAACGCTCTGTGAGGGTCTGCTGGGAATGTCTGGCAGAATCCCCTGACAGGAAGAGCTTCAACTCCCACCTCCGGCTGAGCTTTTCCCACATCCCGGGGAGGCGAGGGACATTGAGTCCGAGTGGACCATGTTCCGCGCCTCCATTGTTGAGGTGGCCGACCGGAGCTGTGGCTGTAAGGTCGTTGGTACCTGTCGTGGCGGCAATCCCCGAACCCGCTGGTGGACACCGACAGTAAGGGATGCCGTCAAGCTGAAGAAGGAGTCCTATTTGGCCGTTTTGGCCTGCAGGACCCCCGAGGCAGCTGACAGGTACTGGATGGCCAAGCGGAACGCGGCTTTGGCAGTTGCTGAGGCAAAAACCCAGGCGTGGGAGGAGTTTGGCGAGGCCATGGAGAATGACTTCCGGACGGCTTTGAGGAAATTCTGGTCCACCATCCGGCATCTCAAGAGGGGGAAGCAGTGCAACGTCAACACTGTGTACAGTGGGGATGGCGTGCTGCTGACCTCGACTCGGGATGTTGTGAGTCGGTGGGGAGAATACTTCGAAGACCTCCTTAATTCTACCTACACACCTTCCATTGTGGAAGCAGGGCCTGGAGACTCTGAGGTTGACTCTCCAATCTCTGGGGTCGAAGTCACTGAGGTAGTTAAAAAACTCCTCTGTGGCAAGGCCCCGGGGGTGGATGAGATCCGCCCGGAGTTCTTAAAGGCGCTGGATGTTGTGGGGCTGTCATGGCTGACATGCCTCTACAACATTGCGTGGACATTGGGGACAGTGCCTCTGGATTGGCAGACTAGGGTGTTGGTTCCCCTCATTAAGAAGGGGGACCGGAGGGTGTGTTCCAATTACAGGGGAATCACACTCCTCAGCCTCCCTGGTAAGGTCTATTCAAGGGTACTGGAGAGGAGGGTCCGTCGGGAGGTCGAACCTCGGATTTAGGAGGAGCAGCGTGGCTTTCGTCTTGGCCGTGGAACAGTGGACCAGCTCTACACCCTCGGCAGGATCCTCGAGGGTTTATGGGAGTTCGCCCAACCAGTCCACATGTGTTTTGTGGAATTGGAGAAGGCGTTTGACAGTGTCCCTCGGGAGTACGGGGTGCCGAGCCAACTGATAAGGGCGGTTCGGTCCCTGTATCAGCGATGCCAGAGTTTGGTCCGCATTTCCGGCACTAAGTCGGATTCGTTCCCAGTGAGGGCAGGACTCGGCCAAGGCTGCCCTTTGTCACCGATTCTGTTCATAATTTTTATGGACAGAATTTCTAGGCGCAGCCGAGGCGTTGAGGGGGTCCGGTTTGGGGACTTCAACATTGCGTCTCTGCTTTTTGCAGATGATGTGGTGCTGTTGGCTTCTTCAGGTCGTGATCTCCAGCTCTCACTGGAGCGGTTCACAGCTGAGTGTGAAGCAGTTGGGATGAGGGTCAGCACCTCCAAATCCGAGTCCATGGTCCTCGGTCGAAAAGGGTGGAATGCCCTCTCCGGATCGGGGATGAGATCCTGCCCCAAGTGGAGAAGTTCAAGTATGTTGGGGTCTTGTTCATGAGTGACGGGAGGATGGACCGCGAGATCGACAGGCGGATCGGTGCAGCGTCGGCAGTAATGCGGACTCTGTATGGGTCTGTCGTGGTAAAGAGAGAGCTGAGCAAAAAGGCAAAGCTCTCAATTTGCCAGTCGATTTACGCTCCTACGTCCTCACGGGCGACCTGGTGCCCATGGGCACTGTGTTGGTGACCCCTGATTTGGAGTGTCACGGATGGTTCGTTAAAATTGTTCTTTAAATTACATTTATACTATATATCTAGTCTGAAGTTAGCGGCGTCAACAGCTGTGTGTGTTTTTTTTTTTTTCAAGTGACACAAGACGAAGATTCCGATGGATTTAAAGATTTGGAGTGACATGGATGGTTTGATAAAATTATTGTTTATATTATTGTTATTTGATATATAGTTTATATATTGTTTTATGGGCCTGTGGAATAATTTGAACTGCAACTGATGACGAGTCATGATGACATGGCGTTGTTTACAGAAAGGACAACGCATTCGATCTACGGATTTAATGATTTGGAGTGACACAGATGGTTTGATAAACTTGTTATTTATGTTATAGCTATTTGAATAACTGTCAATGTTACATCAGGCCCGTTCTCAGCTCTTCGTTTGTGTTTATGTCACGTTAGCATACCGTATCATTAGCCTGTTGTTGCTGGTGTAACGTCTCGTCCCCAGCCGTTCCACTATGTGTCTGTTGTCATGGTTTCTGTCTGTGTGCCCATGATTAGTTTGATTATTCTCACCTGCCTCTTGTTACCTGTCGTGTATATAGGTCCTGTCTGCCGCTCACGCCCTGTCGGATCATTGTTGTCTCCTGTTGTCTTAATGTCTTCACGTCCTTTGTTTCGCGTCCCTGTCGGTTTGTTGTTTTAAGTCATGTCAGTTTGCCGAGTCTTTTGAGTTTGCTTCAATGAACCCTGGTCCAAGCTGCATTTGGTCGCCCTGCTCCATTCCGATCCATGACAGCTGGTTCATGTCTGTTCTTGGTGTTGATTTTGTCAAATAAATTTCCCCTAAAATGCGACTTAAATTCCGATGCGACTTACATGTGTTTTTTTTCCTCTATATTGTGCATTTTACGGCTGACGCAACTTGTACTCCGGAGCGACTTTTAGTCCGAAAAATACGGTAAGTACAAATTTCATTATCTCCCTATTTATGAAAATGTGTCTGAGCTAGCCTGTGAGATTTGTACCAACAGTAGAAGAAAGAGGCTTTGGTTGAGCGGTCTCCAGTCTGCAGTTCATGTGTTACACAGAAAAAGCAAAAACTGCAGCTTCGCAGAAAATTGACAGAATTTACTGAGAGACTGCTTCTACCTCCAAAATTGATTGTAAAAACAGACTTTACAGTCAGCACATGAAGCATCAGCCTATGACTGCTTGAGAACAAGCCTTTTCCGGCTAACCTGCCTTTCCTTGTGAGCAACCTCCTGAATCTGCTCAAAGTATAGTGGAGGGACCGGCAAGGTGGCTGGTGGCGCAGGTACGTGACACTATACCTTGCTCAAAAATAGCACAGCCCGAGGTGTATATCGTTAAATAAGCCAAGCTCCGTTCTTATGCAGTCTGTGTGCGGGATTGTGAACACCTCCGTGACTGAAGTGAGTCTCAGTCGCCAGTAACAACACAGGTGTTACGCATTGCCTGCTTTTTTGTGAATGGGCTGGAAAAATGAATAACAATTTGCCACTCCATTGCAGGCCCAAGCGCTGCCCCAGTGGTCATGGTAACAGAAGTCAAACTGCATTTGCGTCAAACACAACTGGCCTGTCACAATGACATGATTTAAGTGTGAGAAGCTGATATTAAGTGTGCTGTAATTATTCATCTGCTATTCTCACAAAGAAACAAAAGAGACCTTTTATCCAGACATCTGGGAATTAAAAAAAAGCACACTATATCTCGTTTTGGGGTCATTCATCATTATCAACATTTTCCCAAAGTGTACAAAGAGCACTCTTTGTCAGGACCCTCTCCCACCTCCCTTAAAGTGTACAAAGAAAATACAGTAATCCCTCGTTTATCGTGGATAATTGGTTCCAAAACCACCCCGCAATAAGTGGGCATAAAGTTAAGATGACATTCAGCCACCAAATAGCGGGTGCATATGTCAAAGGATCCACCCTTGATACAGTTGTGCATTTTTCCTTCGTGTGCGGTTGTCACGTCTTGCTCTTGCTCTCGCTCTGCTGGCCGGCTGACGCACCCTCCGCGCGATACTTCGGGGGTGCGTGTTGCCAATATGGAACTGCGCGTGCTAATTGGCGCTGATCGCTACCACCTGTTCTCGCCTCCCCTTTCCTCTTTTTGCATTCACTAAATAAACGGTCCGTGTTGCACATGGTTGTCCTGCCTCATTCGTGACAGGCTGAGTGCCGCGCTTGCCGCGCTTGAACGCAATAACGCACATCGCTCAGATGCACGCCCTGCGCTATCAGCGTGTATTCAAATGCCGTTATCCCCTCACTTACAGTATATACCCGCAATGTAGCGCATTCGCAAAAGGTGAAGCGCAAGGTGGTGAGGGATCACTGTAATAATAATTAAATGAAATAATAATGACAAGCATATACAGTACTACTAAATGCAGGATGAAGATTAACGTTTCGACAGCCAGAGAATTTCTGTAGCTGCCATAACCGCATCTTCATGATGGAGTGGCTAACCTCATCGCCTCGCCAGCCTGGTGCAGAGCAGTGACGGAGGAAGAGAGAAACCATCACATCTTTGAGGTGTGAGCGAGGAGAAATGGTGAGAGAGAGAGACAGACAGACTGACTAACATTGATGATTCGCTGTAGCCATAGTGAATTTGCCTCGCTGAATGTAAACATTTCCCATCTCTGGCTCACTGTTTTTAAATAACATATAACACGCCACACCTTTGCCCCTGAAATACTTGAAACAGTCCATTTCAAAACCTCGAAAATGGCTTTTTTTAAAAATTCCTTATAAAGGTTATTAACATTTAATCAGGCGCAATCATTATAATGTTAAGTCTCTTTCACCAAACTTATGTTAGGTTTGCAATTGTTCCCTGCTCTTTGCATTTTCAGATGATGAATTGAACAGTTTGCTGTGAGTAAAGGGGACTGAATAATTTTGCGTGTGTCAGATTCATATCTATTTTATGTATCAAATTCCAGTTAGAGAATGTTGCATAAACATTTTTAAAATAGGAACATAATGACTCTCTTGTCAAAATGATTCACAGATTCAGGCAACCATCACCATTATCTCTCACTATTATTTATTATGGTGAAAGCAAACTATCCATGAATGTGGCCTTAAAATAGGTTTTCTGTCTCTCTTAACAACAATCCACATAGCCTTTTGTTTTTATTCTGTAGCCTAGAGGTGTTGTCTTTTGCCATAATACACATCGCAGTATTGTGTGACAAATGCAGGACTCGGCTCTAAAGAAAACATCGTAGTTACAGTCGCAAATTAGTGGTCTGTTGCCATCAACATTATCAGAGTGTGTGCATCTTGAGCAGCGATGGAGGTTTCTATCACAGTGACAGTAGTCTTGGCTGGCATTCAGAGGCCTATACAACCACACATACCTCAAACAGTCACTTTAGATGAGACTCCAAGAACTGATCAAAGGCATTTGTCTCGAGCCACGCAGGATGTTGATTGCCTCCATGCACTTCCTGACACCACCAGGAATGCACCCTAATTAAAATGGACAGTTCCAGGAGATGTGAGGGCTGCTGTCTGTGTTTGTTTTGTCTTCCTTTGTTTTATTTCTTTTATCTCACTGAATGACCTTTCATTGATTAGTACACCATTTATGTTGTACATAGAATAATTCTTAAAGAAGAATCGTTTTTCACTGCCAATGCCCCCTTTTAACCTGTACACCCTGGCAAAGCCATAAGCTCAATGTCAATGATGGCATTGTCCATTGTACGCTTTCCGCTTAATGGAGAAGTCGGTTCACATCACAAAGCAGGGCTAATGGTCTCAGTGAGAGAAGTGCACTGCATCAATACTGTTTCAGTTCTGATGCAGTGCAGTAATATTCACATTCAAACCCCAATAAGCATTTGGGGAGAGAGGGACTGCCAGTCTTTGCCCTTGACCGAGCTGTTTCAGGTAACCAGACTCTTTGCTGGCCACTAAGCAGTGGTAATCAATATCATATCAGGGCCCGATGGAACACCTGACAGTTCAATTTCGCAGCAAGTCTCGAAATCAATACCTCTGGAATAGTTTTGTATTTTCCCAAAGGGTACCTACTAAACTTAATCTATGGTGTCATTAGCATGGGTCACAGCATGCATGGTCATTACACTGTGTAATAATAAATGTTCATAAAAGGCAACACGCTTTATCTTCTTGTGCTTGACTGCAGCCTCTAATTTAAGAAAATGTGTTCAGCCGGAGTCTGTTTAACTGCTTGTGCAACTCTTGGTAATTCATGTCAAAGAGCATATAGGGGAATGCTGTCAGGACTATCTAAAAGATACACAGCTTGGGAAATTGAACAAGGTTTTATCAAGCAGAAAATGCATTAAAGTGTTTTGTTTGGAATAGAGTGCTTAAAGTGCTAGGGACATCCCTTTTTTTTTCTTCAATTAGAACGGAATTTGATAGAATGTATAAAGTGAACACATTTGCTGCATTGGAAATTAAAAATGGACACCGATTACTAAGAATAAAGCTGAAATGAAATGCCAGTTCGATCGATCGGGTCCCGCACGAAGCCAAACTGGCGGCGCCATTACTGTAACGTCACAAGTTGTACAGCCGGATGTCAACAAACCCAAACAACATGGCAGATGATAGCGACAGCTCCGTTTCTAGCGGCAATATTAGCATCATTTTATCCGATTCAGAAACCTCCTTTGACGCAGAATATGATGAATGTAGCAGTTCAACTGACAGCCATGCCCCAGAAAACAACAGGGGTATTGAACCATACAGGTTTGAACCGTACGAGGAGGAAGAAATTCGGGCACAGGCGTCCTCGTCAGGCGAGGAAGATGGAAATGCCGATGCCGGCGATGGCAATGCAAACGGAGGTGCCATGGCCAATATCCCTCAAGACATAGGCCGTCTACAAAATACAGAGTGGTGTCAGTGTGGCAGTTGCACAAATATGCCAACTGTGGAGGAGTCGATCTGCTGTCACGAGATCGAGGTGATGCGGCAAAAGATGGAAGATCGGCAAACCAATTGCATCACTGAAAGTCCTGGTGGCCGTGGTTTTGATGCAATATGCCTGAATGTGGATGTTCTGGAGGTAGCCTATAATGCATACCGTGAACGGCATGATGCACTTGCACATCCAGTGAATGAGTGAGTTACCCAAAATATTTTTTTGTTATTTTTGCTATTTTTGTCAATGAATTTAGTAAATTTACTGTAAAACCAAAACTGTGTTAATATTTCTAAAATCACCATTCTGAAAAAAAATTGAATCATGGTAATTTCTTTTAGCTTGCGCCCAATAAAATTGGCATTTTATTCTTCATCCTGAAACTTGTGAAATAAAGGCCTTCAAATGTTTTTGGTTTTACAGTACTTGTTCATTTCATGAAAAATGAGTAACATAATTTGATACATAACTGCTCATAAGATAGGACCACATGGCCTGTATTTTTTATTTAAATCATACTACTAATATATATTTTCTATTTTGTTTCATTTCAGTCGTAACCGGTTCTGTGCATACAGACAACTTGTTAGATGGTGCTGGGGATACCTAGGGCGCCACATTCGCGTCCCATTACCATCATGTGCAGTACATAAAATAAGACAGACATTCCCTGGTATGGACTACGTTGGATTTCAACTAGCAAAGATGTAATCTAAAAAACATGTGTTTTAGCTAAGAAAGCATTAAACGTACAGATAAATTTGTATAAGAATAAAATAATTCCATGTGACAATAATATGCGAGTCATTGTATATGTGTCTTTATTATGACTTGCCACTCCATGACCGGATGTAGACTGGGTAATCCTGGTTGATGCTGCAGATAAAGTGTCCTGGTCACTTACATAAACCTGCTGCAATGTTCTTGAATTGCAGCTTCCTTGTCAGGTTTCTTGAAGTCAGCAGATAAAAATGGTGGTAGATCTCCAGGTGGAACGCGATCCGCTGGTGCAGTGTTACACAACTTGATGACTTCTTCAATCAGTTCTGTCACATAGCCTGTATGTGATATGAACTTGAAAGGTCAAATCATCTCCGAAATATAATATAATCTCTATGTAATCCACATACACCCTATGAGCCCAAATTTTGCTAATTTTTGCTCTACGACCAGCCGTTTGCAAGATATAGGCAATTTTAGCATTCCCATTATAAGTATATAAAAATTAATTAAAACATTTTTAAGTGGAATTTCAAAATTGTGGATACAAGTTTGATGGAAGAACACCTAAAGTTGCTGGACAGTTGCTGTTGTTTTCAAAGCTGGCTCCATGGGAATGGTTTGATTGCCTGAAAAACATTAAAAGATGTGATTGACCTCAGATACAAACGTTGGTGTATTTAAAGAAAACATGTATATGTATGTACACTTGTGCCAAAATTTTGCATATTTTTATTTTATGTCTTTAAAGTAGCTGTTTAAGAGAGATTGTAAATTTACTATTGTTCACTGGGTATTGAATTGGATAATTTTGCTAGCCTCCTAAAAATGCAAAAATCAACACCCACAAACATTAAAGTTACTGTACTTTACATATAATGTTTCAAGGAAATAGACAAAATAAATACCGGTGAAATAGTATTGGAAAACAAATTGCAAATATCAATAATAAAAGTACATAAAATTATGTAACATTCGTACCTTGAGTCTTGGTTTTGGTCATTTTCCTGATGTTGGCTTGTACTTTTCTATTTACAAGTTTGGGAGGGTCTGTCTGGCTCACCTGTAATATATACAATGCATCACGTTAATCTGTAAAGTAGGTTGCATATAAATATTAACAAAACATTTGCACATAAATGATATATATAGATATATTCTTATGCTATATGTTTAGTATAGTAATTTCTTTGTTATCTAACAATTATACATAATCTTGAGAAAACATTAGAAATTCCATAACTGGCTTAGCGTTTGGGGAGATTCCACAGCTATGACAGGACTATCCTGGTCCTCCTGAGACAGCATGTCAGCCTTCTGAGACAGCATGTCAGCCTCCTGATACAGCACGTCAGCCTCCATGGCAGCAATAATCTTAAACAGAATGCAACATATTTCAATTACATGTGCTTCATTGATTTTATACATTTATTCTTGTTGGAATGAGATATTTAAATATTGATTTATTTATTTACTAGTAGTATTCTTGGTACAGTGGCCTGACTTAATTAAAATTAAACTTACCCTTTTCCTCTCTCGTTTGACAAAAGCTCGTCTAGGCTTCCCAAATGGAGTCCACTCTTGTTCTGCGACTGGCGTTGTAGCCCTGGTTGGGGTAGAACTATGGCCACTAGTCTGGCTAGGGCTACCAGCAGAAGCATTGTCAACAGTTGCGGTCATTGGTCTAGAAAAAATTGTTGGGACAGAATCCTTTTTGAGCACTAGCTTGCACCGTGTACTGATGCCGAGTTTGATCCTCATAAGGGTTCCAGGTTCAAAGCAGGTTTCCTGGAAATGTGCACTGCACAGTACACTATAATCTGTAGGACCAGACCAGTCTTTCCGCGTCCTTTGTACTTGTTTGGTCCATTGTTTCCTCAAACCCTCGTCTTTAGGAAAACAAAATAGCGATACTCCTCCTCCGTTGGTGTTATTGCATCCCATCGCAATACACCTTTTGCCTCCACACTTCGACATACTGTTGTTTTCCATTCACTCAAGCTAAAGGTGTACAACTTGAGACGTCACTTCCGGTTTCTTCCCCAGTCTCGAAGGAGTGCAGTCAAACTCGTCTGCGCGGCAACTTTAAATTAAATTTTTCAGAGCAACAGCTTCCTTTTCGTTGTTTCGATCGTCAATTTATATTTATAAGCCCATAAGCTAACTAAAACCGATTTGTACATATATCGGTGTCTCTAGCCCTTTAAAGGAAGGATCGTTTACCCCTCAAACATGGTACTCAGACATTATTTCACAGTCCTTCACTATTTAAAAAACCTTGTAGATTTTTATGATAAATTTCCTAACAACTTTATTCTGAGCCACAAAAAAGCAGCAGTTTCTTTAAGTTGCGACAATTAGAAAGAGTAGCAGTATTAGTGCTATAAACAAGTGAATCATTTTGATTCTTTGGATTGATTTTTTTTTCAAATCTGGTATACAACGTAACAAAACAATTCTCCATGTGCAGTTCTATGTCACGGATTTTAAATGAAAATACATACAGTAGAAAGTAAAAAAAAAAACGTTATTTCAGGTAAATCTATTCCCATCAAACAAAAATCACACACCATTGTTTCAGAGCTACAGTGCTGTGAAAAAGCATTTGCCCCCTAAATGCAATCTGCACAATATTTTAGATTTTATTGATCATAAATTTGGGCTCTCCCCGTGCCTGCGTGGGTTTTCTTCGGGTTTTCTCCCACATCGCAAAAACATGCGTGGTAGGTGGATTGAGCACTCAAAATTGCACGTAAGTGTGAGTGCGGGTGGTTGTTTGTCTCTGTGTGCCCTGCAATTGGCTGGTGACTGGTTCAGGGTGTCCCCCTTCAACTGCCTGATGACTGCTGGGATAGGCTCCAGCACACCTGCGACTCCCGTGGGGACAAGCGGTACAGAAAATGGATGGATGGATGGATGGATGGATGGATGGATAAATTTGAGCTCCTATGAGATAAAAACATTGACACTGACACAAAATCAAAAATATTGTGTTGATCGTATTTTGTGGAGATTGGTCGTAGTTTTCCAATATTTAACAGCGCAAACGTTTTATTAGAGTCCATAGGCAGGCAGTCAGCAATAGATGGGCCGGCGTTGCTCGGTAAAGTCATTGTCTCCCAACTCTAAGGTTGTGGAATCGATCCTCAACTCTGGTGACCATGTCCAAGTTTCCTTGAGCAAGACAATAAACCTTAATTTCTTCCCAGTGGACCTGACAGCGTCTTGCAAGGCAGCAGCCCTCGTTGACATTGTGTGTGAGGCATTGTACGGTGTAGATAAAGTGCTATACAAGTGCAGTCCATTTACCATTTCACTTACCATAGCTGTTAACTCCCATTAACAGCAATACTTCCACTGCAGTTATCGAGGCAGCAATTAGCATTAGTCGCTAAACAGATGAGGTTAACAAAATAAAATCGGCTTCTCGTTAATGACCTTAACACGGAACATAATCTAAACGTTTTTGGTCTTTGCGAGACCTGGTTAAAACCTAATGAACTGCTGCCGCTTAACGAGGCCTCGCCTCCAAATTTTGTGAGTTCGCATGAGGCGCGTCCTCGAAAAAAGGGTGGGGTGTCGCCCTCATCTCAAATTTTGAGCTTAGATTTAGGCCTCGTTCAATTAACGTATTTAAAACATTTGAAGTTCTCATTGTCCGATCCACCGCTTTACCGTCATTTTATCTTGCTGTTATTTACTGTCCACTCGGGGCTTACTCTGGCTTCCTGGATGAATTTTCAGAATTGGTGGCTGATCTAGTGACAAATGCAGATAATATAATTTCAACATCCACATGAATTTACCGTCAGAACCACTGACTTCGGCGTTTCAGACTTTAATCGATACGTTTGGTTTTACGCAAGCCGTACAGGCAGCAACGCATAAGAATGGAAACACCTTAGATCTGGTATTATCCCGGGGACTAGCAACCTCAAATATAGCAGTACTGCCATACACTACTGTTTTGTCTGATCATTTCTTAATAAAATTTGAAATTTTAGTTCCTTGTCAAAGACAAGAGAGCAGTCAGAATTATAGCAGCCGTAAATTTAACTCCATGACTGCAACCGCCATATTTCCCACATACATCGGCTCTATTGATAATCTTACAAATGAATTCAATGCGACATTATTAAAAGCCATCGACTCTGTGGCGCCGCTACGTCTGAAAACTCGCCGTAGATGGCCAACTCCATGGTTCACAGATGAAACACGTACGCTTAAGCAATTATGTAGAAAGCATGAGCGCAGATGGCGTTTAACAGATGGCGTTTAACCAAACTTGAGGTTTTCCATCAGGCATGGAAGGACAGCCTCCTGAAATATAAAGATGCGCTTATCTTAGCAAAAACTCGTTATTTTTCGCAAGTCATTAATCTCAATAAAAACAATTCTAAATACCTATTTGATACAGTGTCAAAGTTAACTCTACGCCAGCCAACCCCCGATAGCTCCTTCCACTCAGCTGACGAGTTTATGAATTTTTTTGCTCAAAAGATTGAGTCCATTAGGGACGAGATCAAGTATACCATTCCAATCGCTCAGTCAATACCGCCGGTTACTAGCGCTGGTGATCATGCAATAACTCTCCCAAATTTTAAAAGCGTGTCCCTTGAAAGGCTTACACAATTGGTTAGTGCGGCTAAACAAACAACATGTTTACTCGACCCGCTTCCAGCCAAACTACTTAAAGAATTATTTCCAATTTTAGGACCTTCCTGTCACGTCTCGTCCCCAACTGCTCCACTATGTGTCTGTTGTCTTGGTTTCTGTCTGTGGGCTCGCCCCTCCCCTCCTGTGTGCCCATGATCAGTGTGATTGTTCCCACCTGCCTCTCATTACCTGTCGTGTATAAAAGTCCTGTCTGCCCCTCACTCCCGGTCGGATCATTGTTATGTGTCAACGTCATGATGTCTTTTTGGTTCCAGTTGCTGTCATTGGTAATGTCACCCTGTCATTTTGTTTCACGTCTTTTTCGGTCAGTCTTGTTGTTAGGTTTTGTTAATGAGTCATGTCAGTTGCCGAGTCTGTTAGTTTGCCTTTTTGAGTTCACCAATAAACCCTGGTCCAAGCTGCACTTGGTCGTCCTGCTCCATGCTCCACCCGACCGTGACAGAATGATCCGACCACCAAAACGACCAGCGCTTGGACCCCCCTCCACCACCAGCTCCTGCTGCGATGCCCAATCCATGACCGCCAGTCCGTGCATGTTCCAGCGCCATGGGCTTCGCGGCAGCTTGGGACTCTGCTGCCGCAACGCCGGACCCGTGGCCACCATCGGACTTTGTTCCGGTGACGCCGGACCCGCGGCCGCCATCAGAGTGCTTTTGGCGCCAGCGGCTTTGCGGCCACGATCGGACTCTGCTGCCGCGATGCCGGACCCGCGGCCGCCATCGGAGTGCCTCCCGGCGTCATCAGACTCACGGGCCGCCATCGGGCTCCACCCCAGCTTCGCAGGACCCGCGGACGTCAGCAGACATCAAGCTAGCTGCGCCAAACCAGCGATCGTCCCTGGTTCCACTCCCACTGCTGCGGCACGTGATGGCTCTTGCTGCTGCGCACAGCCATGCCTTCCAGAGATGCCGCCGATTGCGGTACAGACTTCCAGACTCGCCGCCAGAGTGGGGTTCTGTCCCCCAAGTCGCCGCCAGAGCGCGGTCCTGTCCCCCAAGTTGCCGCCCGAGTGCAGTACTGTCCCCCAAGTAGCCGCCTGAGTGCGGTTCGGTTCCCCTAGTCGCCGCCCGAGTGCGGTTCGGTTCCCCAAGTCGCCGCCCGAGTGCGGTTCGGTTCCCCAAGTCGCCGCCCTAGTGCGGTTCGGTTCCCCAAGTCGCCGCCCGAGTGCGGTTCTGTCCCCCAAGTCGCCGCCTGAGTGCGGTTCGGTACCCCAAGTCGCCGCCCGAGTGCGGTTCTGTCTCCCAAGTCGCCGCCCGAGTGCGGTTCTGTCTCCCAAGTCGCCGCCCGAGTGCGGTTCTGTCCCCCAAGTCGCCGCCCGAGTGCGGTTCTGTCCCCCAAGTCGCCGCCCGAGTGCGGTACTGTCCCCCAAGTCGCCGCCCGAGTGCGGTACTGTCCCCCAAGTCGCCGCCCGAGTGCGGTACTGTCCCCCAAGTCGCCGCCCGAGTGCGGTTCGGTTCCCCAAGTCGCCGCCCGAGTGCGGTTCGGTTCCCCAAGTCGCCGCCCGAGTGCGGTTCGGTTCCCCAAGCCGCCGCCCGAGTGCGGTTCTGTCTCCCAAGTCGCCGCCCGAGTGCGGTTCTGTCCCCCAAGTAGCCGCCTGAGTGCGGTTCGGTTCCCCAAGTCGCCGCCCGAGCGCGGTTCGGTTCCCCAAGTCGCCGCCCGAGTGCGGTTCGGTTCCCCTAGTCGCCGCCAGAGTGCGGTTCTGTCCCCCAAGTCGCCGCTGGAGTGCGGTTCTGTCCCCCAAGTCGCCGCCAGAGTGCGGTTCTGTCCCCCAGGTCGCCGCCCGAGTGCGGTTCGGTTCCCCTAGTTTTTTTTTTTTGGGACGTCGGGAGCCGTCCCTTGTGGGGGGGGTTATATCACGTCTCGTCCCCAACTGCTCCACTATGTGTCTGTTGTCTTGGTTTCTATCTGTGTGCTCGCCCCTCCCCTCCTGTGTGCCCATGATCAGTGTGATTGTTCCCACCTGCCTCTCGTTACCTGTCGTGTATAAAAGTCCTGTCTGCCCCTCACTCCCGGTCGGATCATTGTTATGTGTCAACGTCATGATGTCTTTTTGGTTCCAGTTGCTGTCATTGGTAATGTCACCCTGTCATTTTGTTTCACGTCTTTTTCGGACAGTCTTGTTGTTAGGTTTTGTTAATGAGTGATGTCAGTTGCCGAGTCTGTTAGTTTGCCTTTTTGAGTTCACCAATAAACCCTGGTCCAAGCTGCACTTGGTCGTCCTGCTCCATTCTCCACCCGACCATGACACTTCCGTCTTAAATATAATCAATCCGTCTGTCTCCTCTGGGATAGTGCCAACAGCCTTTAAAACCGCTATTCTTAAACCGTTACTTAAGCGAGCAAATCTTGACCCGGACTGTCTCAATAATTATAGGCCAGTTTCAAACCTCCCATTCATAGCAAAACTTCTTGAAAAAGTAGTAGCGCAGCAGCTTATTGATTACATGGTCTCTAATAATCGATATGACTCTTTTCAGTCTGGTTTTAGAGCTAATCATTCCACTGAGACAGCACTTGCTAAAGTGACTAATGATCTCCTCATAGCTATGGATTCAAATACGTCGTCTGTAGTGTTACTACTCGATGTTAGTGCTGCCTTTGAGACTGTAGACTTCGATATTTTATTAGGGCGTCTTAAAAGTTGTGTTGGTATTTCAGGGTCAGCACTAGGCTGGTTCTATTCCTATCTATCAGACAGGACGCACCGAGTGGTCCATGGCAATACGTCCTCTGAGCTCTATAATGTTACGTGTGGTGTCCCACAGGGATCGGTACTCAGACCGATTTTATTTAATATTTATATGATTCCGCTTGGGGACATAATACGTAAATATAATATTAGTATTCAATGCTACGCGGATGACACCCAATTATATATGCCGTTATCGATGACAGATCCGCGGGACTGTTGTAATCTTTAGGCGTGCCTTGCGGAGATCAAGCAATGGATGTCTCTCAACTTCCTTCGTCTTAACCCAGATAAAACTGAGATGTTGATAACTGGTCCTACTCATTATCAACACTTATTTAAGGAAACCACTATAACTATAGATAACCGTACGATCACTCAGAGTGATACTGTAACTAATCTCGGGGTAATATTTGACCAAACGCTCTCCTTTCAAAAACACAATAAGAATATAACCAGAATTGTGTTTTTTCACCTTCGTAATATTGCTAAGATTCGTCCGATCCTCTCGACCGGGGATACGGAAACTATTATACAAGCGTTCGTCACGTCGCGCCTGGACTACTGTAATGTATTATTCTCTGGTCTTCCTAAGTCCCTCATCAAAAGTCTACAGTTAGTACAAAATGCTGCTGCGAGGCTGCTCTCACGGGCAAGAAAATTTGATCACATCACCCCAATTTTAGCCAACTTACATTGGCTCCCGGTCCATTAAAGATGTGACTTCAAGGTTCTTCTACTAACCTATAAATCACTGCATGACTAAGCGCCTTCATATCTCGTCAACCTAGTCGTTCCTTATGTTCCGTCTCGTAACCTTCGTTCGCAAAACGCTAGTCTTTTAGTTACACTGAGGGCCAAGAAAATATCTGCAGGTTCTAGAGCATTCTCTATTCGGGCTCCAGAGCTTTGGAATGCCCTACCAATGGATATTAGAACTGCTACCTCAGTAGAAACATTTAAGACACGTTTAAAGACACAGTTCTATGAGATGGCCGTTAACTAACTTGTAGTGGCCGATTCGGCCGGAGTTTGTTTTTGTTCTCTTTCCCCACCCCCCTCCCTGGCTGGGAAGGGGGTTAGGTGGCGCAAAAGCTGATAACGTCTAGCTGGATTCTCAGGGACCAATTCAAGATGAGGAAGCTGCAGCTCAACCTCCTTGAAGACACTGCCAGGACAATCGAGGGCACCTCCGACATCCATTTTTTCATTGATTTTCATATTATGTATTACTTGTGCCCTCTCTACATCCATTACAACCTGGTGATCCTGACCTTCCATCTGTGGTCCCTTCTCAAGGTTTCTCATTTTCCCCTGGTAGGGTTTTTTTGAGTGTTTGCTTGCCCTTTTGGGAGCTTAAGATCAGGGGATGCTTTGAGAATGATTGTCAATTTTTGGCTATGTGAAGCCCTTTGAGACTGTTTGTGATTTAGGGCTATACAAATAAACTTGACTTGACTTGACTTGACTTCTTACTTACGGTCCAAACCATCGCTCATGCAGTGGAGTAAGATTGAGGATGCCAAAGAGGTGGCGTCACGGTCGGCCCTTTGTGTCGCGGTCGCCTGCAGGATCTCAAGCAGTGAGGAGCCTGCCGTCATATAGCCCAGCCAGAGATGCAGCTTTGCGTCGTAGTACGAGTGGGCTGTGGGATATGCGCGACAAGCCCCGAAGGTCATCTTGGCGAAATTTCAAAGTAGGACTTCAAATCCAAATCTTTTAATCTTAGGGATTAAAATCTAATCTAACCACCTACAAAAAAAGATTACAAAAAGCCTCAGAAAGCATTGTGCTTGTTTCTCTTGGTGACAGACATGACAGAAACAGCAAATGGGATAAGTAAAGCTTTCTTTTTAACATTTTGGGGCTGACCGATTCCTGTTAATTTGTTAGCAGTCTACTTACAATTATTCTGCATAGACAAACAGTCTCCGTTCCTGACTGTGACCCCAGGCAGGACCGTGAGGGAGGCGGGCGTGGCCATATCACTAAATGTTGATAGGTGTTTTTTTAAGTCATTTCCTGATGTCTCCGACACAGATCCACAAATCAGAAAATACAAGGGCATATACATTTCCTGATGAAAAGAAATAAATTTAGCTTGTTAGTTAAAATGCCATTCATACTACAAAATATAGGTACATACTGTACTCTAGTGCAAAAAAGTAGGTAACCGGTGTGTATTCTTGTATAATTCAAATGAGTGTGTAAAACCACTAGTCATGCGCCTTAACGGCATTCAACAGGAAAATAGACCTTATTAACGCACAGCATAACAACATATTATTTTTTTCATCGATAAAAGCATGTAAATGTGAAAAATATATGCATTTAATACCAAAATTAAGAAAGTCATCGTATCACCCTAATAACACACTGTCACGCGCCGGTGTCATCCAGCCACACCCCGCCAATCACCAGGATAATTCTCACCTGTCACGTGCTCATTGGTTGCACTATATTAGCGCGGCCAGTGCTACAGCTCGTGTTAGCTTGTCTCTTTGTAGTGTTGTGCAGAATGTGCCAGTTGTTATTTTTTGCCTTCCTGGCGAGAACGAGGGTGGCAGCCTCTCACCGAAGGTTGGCCGGCGCTATTCCCGCGAGGACAGGCAGGAGGGACACAGGGGTGGGTTTCAGGCATCCTGTTATAGTTCGGAGGGCGTTGTTAATTGCCACATCCACCCTTTTGACATTGGGGGCTTCTGTTCCAAACTGGAGCACAGTACTCTGCTAGAGAGAAGACCAGCGCTTGGGTTGATGTCCGCAAGATCTTAGGAGATCTTCCAGCAAGGCGGCGGATCAGTGCAACCCTGGATGTCACCTTTGCCTTCAGATCTTCGAGGTGTTGTTTGAAGGATAGGGTCCGATCCAGACGCACGCCGAGGTACTTCGGGGCTTGTTGAACCTCCTTGCGTTTGCCCTCAATGCTCACTGCCAGTTCTCTCCTTGCTTCCCTGGTGCTGAGATGGTATGATGCACCAACAGTCTTTCCAACGCTGAGCTGGAGACGCCACTTTTGAAGGTATGCTGCCATGGTGCGCATGTCTTCATTCAGGCCGTCTTCTGTCGCCTTCCACGTTGGTCGACTCAGCATGATGGCAAGGTTGTCTGCATAGCCATACTTTCTGGATGTCCGGTAGGTCGTATATAAAGATGTTAAATAGTGGTGGTGAGAGAACTGACCCTTGCGGTAACCCACTCCTCAGTCTCCGGATCCTACTGCACTGCCCACTGCTGGTTTGAAGAGTAAAGCTGTAGTTGGAAAGCGTCTCCATAATGAACTGCATCATGTGCCGGTCCGGTATGGTCCTCAGCAGCTTCAGGTGGAGTCCCCAGTGCCACACGGTGTCATATGCGGCAGTTAAGTCCAGGTATACCACTCCAGCTTTCTCCTTATCCTGGAAGCTGTTCTCGATGTCTTGGGAGAGTAGGGTAATCTGGTCTGCTGTTGACCTTCCGTGACGGAAACCAGCTTGTTCCCGCGGGAGTTGTGGGTCCACCACTGGCTCTATGCGGCTGTGTATCATTCTTTCCAAGATCTTAAATGGGACACTCAGCAGTGAGATGGGCCTGTATTACTTGGGGTCCTCCGCATCTTTGTTTGGCTTCAGCAGAGCTATCACGGAGGCCCTACACCAGATCTTCGGGATCTTTAATCTCTGGTAGCATGATGTGAAGAAAGCTTTAAGCCATCTAGATGTTGTTGGGCCCTGGTGGATGACGAACTCCGGGTGAATGTTGTCACGGTCCGGGGATTTGCCCGGCTTTAGCTTGCTAATGGCCTCACTGAGTTCCTCTGCTGTAAAGGCTCCCGAGAGATTGAAATCGACATTGGCCGCTCTTGAGATGCAAGACACCTCACACGATATCAGTCGTGCAAAGTCTTTGTTTGCATCCGGGAAGCGGCCATTCTTCAGGAGTTGGGAGGCAATGGAGTCTGCAGTGAGTGGGCATCTGTGGGCTGGTGTATTTCTGCCTGTGAGCCGGTTGATGGTCTGCCACGCCTTGCGGTTGGAATGGGTGAAGTTGATTGATTCAATAACTTCTGTCCATCTAGCCTTGCGGGTGGCGTCCAGCTTTTCGAGCAGTGCTGCTGGCGTTGCGTTCTCCTCTTCTCTAGAGCTGGCTCTCTGGTGTTCCCTCAGGAGGCGGCTACACTCCCCATTCCAGCCTGGGATGTAGTTCCTGTTGTACCCACGTGGGATGGTGTTCTTTGCCGCACGCAGGAGGACCTGGCAGTAGGCTGCATAGGCTGCTTCCACATCTGTGGACTCTGAGTCTGGCAGGCCAGCAGACCTCCTTTCTATCTCCTCAGTATACGACTCCCAGTTGGCTTTATGGAAGTTCCATCTCTTCACAGGCTTCCCTGGCACAGGTTCCACCAGTGATGGAACTTTGATGATGGAACGTCGGTGGTGTGAGCGGGGGAACCTGTCAAGAACGCATCTCTCCAGTCTCGGGTCGTTGCTGCGGCAGATGGCGAAGGCCAGGTCCGGGTTGGTGGTGGTGTTCCAGCGTGCAGAGAAGAAGGTTGGGGGTTCCTTGGGGTCGTACAGTAGCAGGGCATCAGTGTTGGAGGCCCATTCGCACAGCGCCACTCCGCTAGGAGTTGAATGGTTGTACCCCCAGTCTGTGTGCTGGCAGTTGAAATCGCCTGCATAGATTGCGGGTGCAGTTACAGATGGGAGTGACGTTGTGGTTAGCTCCGATGGTGGGGGCTTGTAGACGTTGATGACTGAGGTTTCCTGGATTTTAGTAACCAGCCACTCAATGTTGGAGCCTGGTGGGGATTGGCTACAGGCCGCCCAGCTTATTCCAGTGCGGACGAATGTTGCCACACCGTGTTGCTTGGTGTTGATGGACCCGGAGCAGGACTGCGGCCCCATTGGAGTCGGCCAGGTGCCAAAGGACTTCGAGTTTGGCGGTGGTAAGGCCCTCAACGTTAAGTTGAAGCACCAACAGGCCTCGGTTTTTGACGGTCGGGATGACTGCCCGTCCACCGTTCCTCAGTCTGCCGGCCGTGCGTTTGTTTGGCGACATTAGTTTCGCAAGCGGGACTTGCCCCCTGACCTTGCGCCCCCTGACCTTGCTACTCACAGGCAAGACCGCGTGAAGGTTGTCGTCCATCTTCCATCATCTTCTTGTCTCGTGATGTCTCAGTGCACACCGGTCCTTGACTCCCTGTCTCTTTATGATTTGGTCCTTGTCCTGTCTGTCCAATGCTACCTTGTCAGTCCGCAGTTGCTCTCCTCGGAGATCACCCGTCAGCCACGTCCATCCTCGCCAGTGAGAAGTCCAGCCACCCGCTCCTTTCCCTGCCTTACCATCCGGCTACCCACACCCGATGAGCACAGCCTCGCCTGTTCGCTGCTCCAGCACTCCACCGTTCCCCTTACCCTCCACAATAAAATGTGCTTCGCTTTGCATTTGGCTGTCCTGTCCGATCTTCCACGCACACATTAATGTTCCACCCTATCAATTAACTTTATTTACTTTACCCTATTACTTTTACTTCTCTTTATTACTTTTTGTACTTTTACTTTATTTAATATCCATCCTCTGGCCTTCATACGAGCAGAGGCCACCCTTTTGTCCTCGTACGTCCTTATTCATAATATATCCGTCCGTCTTCATCACTTGGAAACGTCACGGTCTATCCATCTGTCTGTCCATGGCCAATCATGAATGAATGGTGCATATATCAGAGTATATACACCATATTGTGGCTGGCAAACAGTTTTGAAACCTTCACTTTATATTCAACTTTAAAACGCCAATGGCGACCTTGGTGAGGACTTGATTCAAGATTCAAGATTCAAGAGTCTTTTATTCGCCGTGTTTGAGCGTGCCAAACAAGGAATTTGACTTCGGTAAATCACAGCCTCTGTTCAACATTTAGGTGACTAACAACAACACTCAGGACATGTGAAGAACGAAAGATATTCTCAAACACCCCCTGATCTTAAACTGATCTTAAACTCCCAAGAGGGCAAGGAAAAACTCAAAACTCCAGCTAGGGGAAATGAGAAACCTTGAGAAGAGACCACAGATGGGAGGGTCCCTCTTCTAGGATGACCAGGCTGCAATGGATGCAGAGAGGACACATAGTACAAACAGTGTAGACAAAAAAGGTGTGGAAAGCGGGATGTTATTGCACAGTAATGACTCTGAGACTCTAAGAGTGGTGTGAGTTCATCAGAGCGACAGCCTGGGGGAAGAAGCTGTCTCTGTGTCTGGTGATTTTAGTGTACAGAGCTCTATAACGCCGTCCGGAGGGGAGTAGTTCAAACAGGCTGCAACCTGGGTGCGAAGGGTCTGTTGAGATGTTACTTGCACGTTTCCTGGTCCTGGACAGGTACAAGTCTTGGATAGATGGGAGGTTGATTCCAATTATCTTTTCTGCAGTCCTTATTGTCCATTGCAGTCTGTGCTTGTCTTGTTTGGAGGCCGATCCAAACCAGACAGTGATGGAGGTGCAGAGGACAGACTGGATGATGGCAGTGTAGAAGGTCTTCAGCAGCTCCCGCGGCAGGTTGAACTTCTTGAGCTGTCTCAGGAAGTACAGCCTCTGCTGGGCCTTCTTCCGGACAGAGTCTATGTGGTCGGTCCATTTCAGGTCCCGAGAGATTGTGGTTCCCAGGAACTTGAAGGTGTCTGATGAGAGAATAGTATTACTGCGGATAGTGAGGGGTGAAAGTGGTGAAGTCCACTGTCATCTCCACGGTCTTGAGCGGGTTCAGGTCCAGGTGGTTTTGGCTGCACCAGTGGACCAGCCGCTCCACCTCCTGTCTGTACGCAGACTCATCACCGTTCTGGATCAGTCCGATGAGAGTGGTGTCGTCTGCATACTTCAGGAGCTTCACGGAAGACTCACTTGCGGAGAAATCGTTGGTGTAGAGGGAGACGAGCAGTGGGGAGAGGACGCACCCCTGAGGGGCTCCAGTGTTGGTGGTCAGGGTGTCAGATGTGATGCTCCCCAGCCTCACACGCTGTCTCCTGTTGGTCAGGAAGCTGGTGATCCACTGACAGGTGAAGGCAGGCACCGCGAGCTGGATGAGCTTCTGTTGGAGGATGTCAGGAGCGATGGTGTTGAACGCCGAGCTGAAGTCCACAAACAGGATCCTGGCGTACTTTCCTGAGGTGTCCAGGTGTCCCATGTTGACGGCATCATCCACAGACCTGTTTGCCCGGTAGGCAAACTGGAGGGGGTCCAGCAGGGGGCCCGTGACATCCTTCAGGTGGTTCAGCACTAACTTCTCGAAAGATTTCATGACCACAGATGTCAGTGCAACAGGTCTATAGTCATTCAGACCTGTGATGGCGGGCTTCTTGGCCACTGGAACGATGGTGGAGCTCTTGAAGCACGAGGGCACCTCACACAGCTCCAGGGAACGGTTGAAGATCCGTGCAAAGGTGGGCGCCAGCTGCTCAGCGCAGACTTTCAAGCAGGAAGGTGACAAGCCGTCTGGGCCCGGTGCCTTCCTGATCTTTTGTCTCCGGAACATCTGGCGCACTTCCTCCTCGCGAATCTGTAGTGCGGGCGCGGCCTCTGCAAGAGAGAGAGTCGGTAACCACGGTGATGGAGGTGTGGACAGAGCAGTTGTGGGGGGAGGTGAGTATGTGGATTGTGCTGCAGGAGGTCCTGTTGTGTGGGAGGACCGATCAAACCTGCAGTAGAACCTGTTTGATACCTTTAAATAGGGCAGTTATACCGTATTTTTCGGACTATAAGTCGGGTTTTTTCCCATAGTTTGGGTGGGGGGGTGACTTATACTGAGAAGCGACTTATGTGAGAATTTTTTCACAAATTTTCAAAATTAAAAAAAAGTGAAGTGAAACCGCGATAAACGAACCGCGATGTAGCAAGGGATTACTGTAATTTGAATTTCAAGTGACCCTAGACTTGTATAAAGTCCAGTTAGAGCAGAGGCTCGTTTCCTACGGAATCATCTCGCGTGACCACGAGTATTCTGAGTGACAGGACATCCTGGTGGTCATTCCGGATTCATAGAACCGTAGTTATATTCGTAACTCTCGTTTTATTTCATCCCTGCTGCCCGCCAGGAGGTGGTGATTAAAGCACTGAATGACAAATGCCAGCGTAGTCACGAGGAATCGCGAGGAAGCTTTAGCAGGACCAAAGACCACCCCCAAAGGAAGGGGTGATGTGATATCTGCGCAGTAGAACCTGGAGAAAGTGCTAGGCGCTGACCAGGAAGCAGCGGCACAAATGTCCTCCAAGGACACTTCCCTCAGGGCGGCCCAGAACGTGGCAATGCCCCGGGTATAGTGGCAACGCACCCATCGATAGCAGGGGTGGCCAGACACCAGGTAACAATGGCGGATGGCACCCACAACCCAGTGGGACAAACGCTGTTTGGAGAGACTGCGTCCCCTGTTAGGGCCCCCATAGCAGATGAAAAGCTGCAAAGACACTCGAATGTAAGCGGTCGCAGCCACATAGAGCCGCAAGGTTCGAACAGTGCATAAGAGGTCTTATTCAGCACCGCCCTCACCCGATGGGGGCACGAATCAGGCAAGCTGCACAGGCTGGTTAGGACAGGAGCCAAGCAACACCTTTGGGACAAGAGCGCCGTTTGGCTACAGGGTGACGCCAGCACAATCCTGGTGCCACCGCAGGCACGCAGGGCTCACCCACAAGTCATGCAAATCACCATCCCGCCTCGCAGAGGTGACAGCAAGCAGGAAGGCAACTTCACGGGACACTTACTGAAGGTCCGCCGCTGCTAGGGGCTCAAAAGGAGGCCGACACAGGTCGTCAAGCACCTGATGAAGAACACAATGGAGCCGAACCGCTCCACGAAGGAACAATGACACCAAGGCGTGGGAACCCAGTGTGCCACCGTCGACTTTGGCATGTCGGGCAGAAATGACAGCCATAGACCCTTAGTGTAGACGGGCAGCGTGCTCTATTGATTGATTGAAACCTTTGTTTCCTCTGGGGAAAATCAGATGTCAGTTGTCAAACAGCTCATGACGTTTAAAAAGAGGAAGACAAACAGAAAAACAGAGTTGACAATGCAAAATATAAACACTGCTGGTCCAATAAATATGCAGTGCAAGCTGAAAATTTGCGAAAGTGGTTCATGTGCAAATAAAGTCAGTTAGCCTATCAACTCTAGATCGAGGTCTCCCCGTGCCTGCAGGGCCTGGTTGTAGAGTCAGAGTGCAGCTGGAATAAACAACTGTCCAAATATCTTTGTGCTCTGACGGGGAAGGATAAATCTGTCGCTGAATTTGCTCCTCATCCCCCGTCAGCTCGATGTACAGTGGGTGGGAGGGATTGTCCAACATGGCCGCCAGTTTTTCCCCATGCTCTGTTTAGCCAACACCTCCAGGCTGTCCAACCTGGTCCCCACCACCGAACTGGCCTTCTTCACCCGCTTGTTCAGCCTGGTAGCGTCCCTGGCACAGATGTTGCTTCTCCAGCAGGCCACGGCGAAGAACAGGACACTGGAGACTACTGACTGGTAAAACATTCTCAGTAGCCTATTACAAACATTAAACGACCTCGGCCTTCTCAGGAAAAACATCCTGCTCTGCCCCTTCCTGATAAGAGCCTCGGTGTTGTCGGTCCAGTCCAGTTTTTATGTTAATGTATACCCCCAGGTACCTGTAGGAGTCCACTCTTTCAACTTCCACTCCCTTGATGGTGATGGGGGCTGAGGTCCCTCTCTTCCTCCTAAAATCCACCACCAGCTGCTTGGATTTGCTGGTGTTGAGCAGAAGGTGGTTGGTGTCGCACCACTGCACAAAGTTCTCCACCAGGTTCTTGTACTCCTCTTCCCTGTCATCTGTGATGTAGCCCACAATAGAGGAGTATTCTGAGAACGTCTGCAGGTGGCACTGGTGTGAGCTGAATCGGAAGTCGGAGGTGTAGAGGGTGAAGAGAAATGATGCCAGGACAGTTCCTTGGGGGGGCGCCGGTGTTACACACCACCACCTCAGACTGACAGCCCTGCAGTCTAACGTACTGTCTGTCTGTCAGGTAGTTGTGGATCCAGGTTGTCAAAGTCTTCTACACACATCACTGCTAGTTTGTCTGCCAGCAGTGATGGCTTGATGGTATTAATGCACTGGAGAAGTTGAAGAACATGATCCTCACCATGATCCGTGGCTTTTCCAGGTGTGTGTAGGCCCTGTGTAGCATGTAGATGATGGCATCTTCCACCCCCACACTCTCCTGATATGCAAATTGCCGGGGGTCCAGGTAGTCCTTCACCTGGGACTTAAGATGTTGCAGCACCAGCCTCTCCAGGATCTTCATGACCTGAGGTGTTAGGGCAGGGGTGGGCAATTCCGGTCCTCGAGGGCCGGTGTCCTGCATGTTTTCTACGTCACCCTGCTGCAACACACCTGATTCAAATGATCAGGATTGTTATCCAGCTTCTGCAGACCTTGCTAATTATCTGACCATTTGAATCAGGTGTGTTGCAACAGGGTGACATAGAAAACATGCAGGACACCGGCCCTCGAGGACCTATAAAACACGCAGGACACCGGCCCTCGAGGACCGGAATTGCCCACCCTTGTGTTAGGGCAACAGGTCTGTAATCGTTTGCAGTGCTGGGCCGTCCATTCCTTGGCACCGGGAGGATGCATGAGGTCTTCCAGAGCTGTGGAACCTTCCTCAGTCTTAGAGATAGACTGAAGAGATGCTGGAATGTGTCCGCTAGCTCTCCAGCACACACCTTCAGTACCCTGGTGTTGATGTTATCTGGTCCTCTGGCCTTGTGCATGTTCACTCTGGAGAACTGCTTCCTGGCCTGCTCAGATGTTATTAAACTGTGGGCATCTCTAGGTGTGGAGCATGCTCCCTGGTTCCAACCGCTGGTGGTGGGAGGCACCTGCTGCTGAGGTGTGAAGGGGTCAAGAGAAGTGGGGGCTACAGCTGCCTGGGGTGGGGTGCATTGGAGAGGGGGGGGGGCTGTGGGGGGTGACAGGGAACAGGTTGGTCAAACCTGTTAAAAAAGCAGTTCAGGTCATCTGCCTGCTCTCGAGTCCCCTCCACCACAGTATGTGGCTGCTTGAGACCCGTGATCTTCTTAAAGCCCTTCCATACCTCCTTAGAGCTGTGGGCCACCTGCCCTCCCTCCAGTTTCCTCCTGTAGCTGTCTTTGGTTGCTCTCAGCTCCTTCTTCACCTCCTTCTGAGCGGCCTTGGCTCCCTCAGTGTCCCCTGCTTTAAACAGTCTCCTCTTTCTCATCAGGAGGGCCTTGATGTTGCCATTTATCCACGGCTTGTTTTTAGCTAAGCACCGCACCTTTTTCCTGGGGACGATGTTCTCACAGAACTTGATGTAGTCTGTGACACAGTCTACAAGACCATCTATGTCTTCCCCATGGACTCTCTGGAACATTCCCCAGTCGGTGGTCTCAAAACACACCCTATGCTCCTCCTCTACATCCTCTGACCATTGCTGGACAGGCCTTGTGGTGACAGGCAGCCTCTTTACTATAGGGATGTATGCTGGTTCCATCCAGACCATGCTGTGGTCTGATGCCCCTAGTGGCGGAAGAGCTGTGGATGTGTAGGCTTCCTTCAGATTGACATAGAATTTGTCTAATGTGTTTTCCTCCCTTGTTTTACATGTGACACACTGGGTAAAGTCCGTCAGCGTCTTTGCCACATTTACGTGATTAAAGTCCCCATTCACAATAACACGTGTCTGGGTGCGCAGTCTGCAGCCCCGCGATGCAAGAGTGGATGATGTCATTTGCACGCACCGAGACCACACTCGGAGGAATGTAAACAGTCACTGCCACAACATGTGAGAGCTCTCTCGGACAGAAGTCTGGTCTCAAACCTAGCGCCAGCAGTTCTATATCCCGAGTGTCGACTTGCTCTTTGACCGTGATGTGTCCCGGCTTGCACCAGTTGGTATTTACGAACACGGTAATCCCGCCTCCTTTGTGTTTACCGCTGTTCCTGATCCTATCCGTTCGGACCATGGTGAATACGTCTTGCTTTACCGCTCTGTCTGGGATGTCGGGATTCAGCCAGGATTCATTGAGAAATAGCAGGCTACACCTCCTGTATTCTCCCCGGCTCCTCATCATGGCGGAGAGCTCCTCTGACTTGTTGACCAGCGATCTGGCGTTCCCCATAAGGACAAATGGCAGGTATGTCCTCTTTGCTTGTCTGTCTCTCCTCGCTCTCACAGCCATTCCAGCCCTCGTCCGTCGTCTGCGTATCCTTATATCTCTGGGTAGTCCTGTTGGAGGAGCAGCCGCTTGACTCCGAAAGGCAATCAGCTCCTCTTTGGAATACTCGCGCACTGCTCTGCTTATCAGGCAAATCTTGAGCACTCCAGTTAGAGTTAGAAAGTTTGAAAGAGAAGGTTAAAAAGAAAAGAAAATCACCATCTAACGTTGTGTAGGTATTAAAAAGGCAATCGATTAGATTAAAAGGGCTAAAAGGTCAAGATAAAGGTCGAGCCGTTCAACTGGCTGCCACCTGACCGGCGCCAATGCAAGTCCCGTCACCACACCTGTCCAGGAGAGACTGCAAGAAATTGAACAAGACATGGGGTCGGCCCCGCGGCTCTCGTACCACATAGAAAATAACCCCCACCGGTTGGCATACAGACGGGTGGACGGCACCCTGGCATAAAGGATGGTCCGCTTGACAGGCGACGTGCAGTGCCTCAGCAGCAGATTGGGCCCTTCAGCGACCAAACACACAAGCGTGGGCGGTGCAGATTCGGATGCCAACTCTGACCGCTCTGTTGGGACAAAAGGTCCACGCTGATGGGGAAATGCCATGGTTCACCGGAACACAGTCTGCGCAGCAGCGGGAATCATATCTGGGCCGGCCAGAAGGGGGCCACCAGCAGCAGCACACGACCCTCCTGAAGACCCCAAGTGGCAGGAAGACGTAAAGAAGATGCGGTGGCCACGGGTGTACCCGCACATCCAGACCCGGCAGATACACAGCTAGGCTAGACGAGGGCCAACCCAGATGAGAAGGCGTCGGGAGTACCCCAACAGTTGAGCGGGCCGAGTGCCCCTCTGGTGGTTTATGTGGAACACGGTCGAGGTATTGTCAGATCGCACCAGCTCATGCCTCCCCCACAGGTATGGCAAAGATTGCATGAGAGCCAGGTGCACTGCACGTAGCTCCAGCACATTTATGTGGCAAGTGCGATCCCGCACGGACCACTAACCCGTCCTGCATTGCCAGACAGCTTTCCCACCCCGTGAGGCTGGCATCTGTGGTGACTGCCTCGCGGCGGCCAGGGGCTACACTGAGCGGGACACCCCGCATCAGAAAAGCCTGGTCCCTCCAGGGCGCCAAGGTGAGGAGGCACCTGTAGGACATCTTGAGCGTCTGGTGACGGTGCCATTTGGGGTCCAAATAAAAGCTGTTCAGCCAGCTCTGCAGGGGGCGGAACAACAGCAGGCCCAGCGGGACTACCGCTGTTAGGGAGGTCAATTTGCTCAGAAGGCGCAAAAACATGGCACAAGGCAGCAGCATGCCCTTCCGGAAGCATGTGAGGAGGTGAAGAATATCGTCCACCCGGCGAGAGCCTGGATGGGCTCTCATAGCGACGGTGTCCAGTGACACACCAATAAAATCCGTCCTCTGAGAGGGGATCAGAGGCGACTTGGGCAGATTGACCTGGATGCCCAGCCGGGCAACATGGGAATGTAGGGCGGACATGTGTCGAACCACTTGAGCTCTCGACGGCACGAAGAAGAACCAGTTGTCCAGTTACGGAAACACCGTTCTGTCTGCTGACTGAAGGGGCGCGAGCACAGCCTTCACAAAAGAGGTGAACACCCTTGGGACGAGGGAGAGCCCGAAAGTGAGCACACGAAACTGCCACTGACGGCCTCTGTTGGCGGAACGGAGGGAGCGTCTGTGCAGAGACGCTACCGGGACGTGGAAGTAAGTGTCCTCCAGACAGACGTGAACCAATTCTCCCCGGCGACTGTCCGTGAGACGTCAGCCATGGTCAGTATGCAGAAAAGCAGGACCTTGAGATAAATGTTGAGCCCCCGAAGGTCCAGGATTGTTCGGTTACCGCCGGTCTGTTTCGACATCAGGAAGTAGACCGAATGAAAATTGCCTGGATGCGCCAGACGTTCAACCTTCTTGATAGCACCCTTGGCCAGGAGTGTGGACAGCTCCCGGTCCAGTATTGAGGCCCTCGTTGTGTCGGTGATAGTGATCACCTTGACCCGAGCGGGAATGGGGGGGGCCGGCGTCGGAACTGGGGCTTGTAACCGTGGGTCAAGATGGATATCGCCCAGGGGTCCAAGGCACACGTAACACAGTAACTGAGCTGATGGTGGGAAAAGCAACTGACGGCCAGCCCTTGGTCCCTAGACCGCCGGGCCCGAGGGACCCCTGACGGATGACAGGAGGTACTGAGGGTAGGACCAGCAGACTGGGGCTCTCCGGGAGGCAAGTGGGAAGAGGGGCAGAATGTCGTACCCCTACTCCGCAGAAGCCGCAGGGCGCCACCACCATCCACAGGCCAAAACCGCAGTGGAGGGTGGGTTAGGGTGCTTCATTATGGCCCGGGAAACGCTCCCTGGTCTCGCAAGCTCTCATCGTCCTCTCTAATGCGCCAATCGTAGCCGAACCAAACAGCTCCTCCGTCTCCACAGGGATGCTACGGAGAGCTAAGGGGTGACTGAGTCAGCCAAACCTGGCGGCGCGCCTGGACCAGGTAAGATAGCATCCGCCCATGCTCCCTGGTCATAAGCGCAAAGGCCTGCAGAGCCGTGTCGATAAGGGAGGTGGCATTATCCGCGTCGCATTCTTGCAGAGAAGCAGAGTGTGAGCATGAGGTGAGCCAGGGAGTTGCCTAAGCGACCTCCACGCACACCAGCGTTGTAGAACGTCGTGAGTAGGTCATCGGTCACCCGACACTGGGGTTGAGGGCACCGAACAGACTGCCGAAGGGTCTCCTACAGGGACACAATCAAAGAAGCAATGGCAGGCATGCGATCCAGTCCAGCAGCGGCAGCACCATGCATAACCGCCAAGTCATGGCCATCAGCCGAAAGCTGGGAGAGTAGCCCGGTATCCCTTCAGCAAGCATAGAGCTCCGTCATATAGTCCTCAGATGCTGGGACTGAGAAGGCAGAAGAGAGCTGCCTGTGCCGGAAAAAACACTCTTAGATGCCGACAGCGCCAACAGAGGCATGTCTAAATGCAGATGCTCCAAGGCGCGGCACAAGACAGCCTGCATCGCAAGCACTGGCATTGGAGTGGACAGGCCACCCACACTCGCGGAGGCAGGAGATTGGCACCCGTGCAAGAGTGACCTCATTTCTCTCAATTCTGCCTGCAAGCGATCCACCTCAAAAGTAAGATGCTGATCTGGAGCCGCCCTCTTACAGGGGGGACGGGCCAAAGCAGCCGGTGAAACATGACACTTAGAGCGTCTCAACAGCCGTTTCCTGGGGCGGGTACCCCCCATGTCCACGGCGTCAGCTTCTAGGCACCTTGGACAGCGGTCAGCACTTACTATGTCTGAGGCCACAAAGAGAGCACAACAGTCCACACAACAATGGGAGTCCTCCATTACGAAAACAAAGGACAATCCCAAAGAAGGCAGCACGGATGTTGCCTCCCACAAGCTCAAGCGAGACACCCGAGGGAAGGTGGAGCAAACGCCACTTGCACAGCAAATGCAAACTCACGTCGCAAGCGACAGTCTAAGCAGTGACGAGTTGAGGAACGGCGGCGTAAGCGCAAATGCATGACGCGGGGCGACAGCCCAGCGACAAGCCGAGGGAAGGCGTGAACGCCACCAGGTCAGTAAGTGCAAATGCACATCATGGGGCGACAGCCCAAGCGACGATAAGCAGAGGGAAGGCGGCGCGAACGCAACTGACACACAGTGAGCATAAAACACACAAAACAAAAAGAAAAGGGGAGATAACCCAGCCACACGACGTGGAAGCCAGCACGTGACCACACTGGGACACAAACAAGAACGAACGCAACAACTGTGCCGAAACACCATACAAAAAGTCAACCACAGCCGCAGCCTAGGAGGGTGAAAATATGCTACTCTGACCAAACGTCACAAGGCTCCACAGCGGCGGGGAAAAGACAGCAAAAACGAATCCAACCTTCCTTCAGGGCAGAAAGCACCCAGTGGTGTGCAAGCCATGGGATAAGAAAAGAGTGGACGAGCCTCTTGTGACACCAGACTTTCTACCAGTCTAGGGTTATCCAGGGGTCAAAGGTGACTAATTTGGTATGCATACTCGGACTGCGCATGCGCGAAGTAACCATTTAGTGCTTTAAGCACCGCCCCCTTGCAGTCAGCAGGGATGAAGTAGAACATTTTTTGTTAATTTGGAGTCAAAACGGCTGTACCAGCAAAATAGTGAAACTAAAATGATAAGTTATTATTGATTCCTTTGTTTTAATTTAATGCAAACAAAAAAATGTATTCTTGGTAAATCATAATAAACAGTTATTTTTAGAAACACTGAAATCAACTTGTGAGTTCTGAAGAAAAACAAAAACTGAAATATAAACTATTATTATTATGAGATATTAATTTAATTTCTGCTGTTTGTTGCAAAGTTGGCATTACAATTAATTTGTTTTCAAACAGCTTACCTTGATAAATATCCATTCGTCCGTCCGTCCGTCCGTCCGTCCGTCTGTCCATCCATCCATCCATCCATCCATCCATCCATCCATCCATCCATCCATCCATCCATCCATCCATCCATCCATCCACGTATGTTTTCACTTTTTTCTTGGTTGGTTTTTCAGCTGTTAGACGGTACGAAGACACAACATTGTATACATTACCATAAAGTGAATTGTTGGCCACTCACTCCTTGCTGTAACTTGTTTTTGTCTCATCAGATGAGTTTTGCCATTAAAAAAAAACAGTGTGAAGAGTGCACATCCGGCCAATGTGAAAGATTTTCTGGAAGTTGACTGATTTATTATTTATTTTATGCTTATTTAACTTTGTTGTTCAATAAATATTAAGTTAAATGAAGGACTGGTGGGCGGCTCAGTGGTGCACTGGTCAGCACGTCCACCTCACAGTTAGGAGGGTGTGGGTTCAATTCCAAGACACAAGAGAAGTGTGATATTGTTTATATGTGCATGTCACAGCTGCTTTCACTTCGTGGACATTTGCTGCTGAGCTCAGCTCCCTGTGCCATGTCTTGTCACTCAACAAGTCATGGGTTCAGACTCCTCTCTGTCTCCTTAATGAGCCAGCAGATAATGGCCTATGGGAGCTAGGGAAAGACATGTCACAAATTGCTGTATCCTCTGACTGGGATTAGAGGTAATTACTGCTCGCCATGGCAAATCAATGGAATAGGAGCGCAAGACAGAGGCCACACAAATGCTTGATACCAACACTCGTAACGAAATTGTGATCTAATGGGCCAAATTTCGAGCGTAACTGCAGATGTAATACTGCTATGATGCTGGATGGACTTTACTCGTTTTCATGATGGGTGGACGAACAACTATGGTAAGCACTAAGCAATAATTCACACGTGTTAGCATTACAATTTAAATTTTAAATCGTTGTAATGACAATTATAAAACCATAAAAATATGTTCGGTGAGAGAGAGAGAGAGAGAGAGAGAGAGAGAGAGAGAGAGAGAGAGAGAGAGTTTTTTTTCTTGTGGGGGAGGGGCATCAAACCATACTGCTGCTCACAAATACTCACTTTGTAGTGGCATCAGGGCGAGGATCCCTTGATAAACAGCCATCTTTTCCAGAGCACAGCAGTGTTCTATCTCAAGGTGCTGATAAGAATAGCAAAGTGATATTCTGAAGTCAGCAAAAAAAAAAAAGATGTATGTGCCCCTTTGACATTCCCCATCAACCTATAAGAACTTGACCGTGGATATATTGTCACACCTGAAATAAAAGGAGAAAGCTAGATTGCCAAGGAAGCCACAACGGTCACTGTGAAATAGAAAACTGAGACTAAATGGCGGGAAAGGGTTGGCATATTGTGTGGAGACAAATATCCTTTCTTGTGGAAATCTCAAGTGCATGAAACCCATCTTATTATTATTATTTTTTTTAGAAAAATCCTTATGCTCCAATGATTTGCATATTTGAAAGACTTAAAATGTTGGCAGTATTCAAATTGGCTTTGTGAGCATGAAGTTAAATCACCAATTGAATATATTCTTTCACTGATATTGTAACAAAACACAGCAAAAGGAAAATGAACCTTCATTGTTAAACAAATAAAAGTAACTTACGCAGAATGTGCCATGACTTGGGCTTTTTTTTTTTTTTTTTTTTTTTTTTTACATGTAAATGCAAATATAGACCAACCCAAATTGTTTTACTTAGCTAATTTTAACCAAGTTGTTTCTTCATCTTTAACCTTAACCACTTTACCTTTCCCACTCTAAAGAGACACTTGATTGGGTTGAACATACACCTAAATCTGGAATTTACTCACTTTGATCCTACACGACTTTCTGTCAAATGCGGATTGGTCATGGACTCCAATTTTTTTTGGTCATAAATACTATATTTTTAAGTAGAATTTTAAATGGATGATATAAGGTCAGTTTGAAGCTAAATGACTAGCGCGTAAACCTTAGCTCCAGTGATTCGATGAATCTCTGTGACCAATTCAAAATAATGAGTCAGGCTGTTTGATCTTTATGACTGCTTTATTGCAGTGTTAGAGATAGCTAGGATCGTTTTTGATTCGGAAAGGCGGAAGTTCGCAGAAGCACCTCATCCACACAGTAACTCACAAGTCAAAGAGCATGGCCGGACACAGTAGTAGAATAAGTGGCTACTTTTTCATGCAATTCACATAGCTTCAAAATGACTTATTCAATCCAATTTACATTGTCATCTGCATATTGCTTCTCTTTGGCTGTCCAACAACATGCCTGACCTAAATTAACATAACAAAGGACCCCTTCGGCTGCATAAAAACATGGCTGTCTAAAAAAAAAAAAAAAAATACTTTATATACAACACGCTTTCGGAGATAATGTAATTCCCAAATTCTGGACCCCAAAGTACGCGTAAAATCGAGATTTAGGTGTATATAATAAGTCTCTGTAAAATGCACTAGAAAATCCTGCCGCCCCCTGAAAAACGCTGTTGAGATTTGATGTGGTTTTTTTTTATTATCATATTCACAGTTTAATGATGGCTGTTTTTTATGGCGTTTTTCATGTCAGCCTGTCAACATCCGCAGGTCTCTCACAGGAGTCGCCGCTGCGAAAATAGGGCAAGGTGGTGGAGCGGAGCATGCCAGTGGGTCTGGCAAGAAGGAGGTCACAGATCACTCACAGGGGTTGTCGCTTCGAGGATAGTGGGCGAGGCACGCCGGTGGGTCAGCCAAATTTGGGGCCCGACGAAGGCGTGGATATCTCACAGAGAGTGCCGCTGCGTGGGTGAGAGGCGGGGCATGCCAGTAGTCAACTACATTCAGAATCCAACGAAGACAAGGGCACGCATCTCAAACAGCGGGCGCAGCTGCGAGGAAGAGGGCGTTGGCGGTAGGTTCCAAGCGGTGCTGACCGACTAGATGGGCAGGACGGCTGGGTTGGGCCGGTCCTGACGATGGCATGCAGTACTGAAGTCTGTGAAAGCCTGACTCAAGGGGTGCATGTTGAGGCGTGTTGAGACGGTAGATTCTGGGTGGCGCCGACCGAACAGGCGGCATGCGATATTTTGCCCCTGAGTCACTGTCATCCTGCGTGCCACGTGGAGCAACACCCCGGGCTGCTGGCCAATGGCCATCCGAGCTAGCATGCACGCAGCACCGACAGACAACCGAAGGTGGCCGAGAGTGTCGAGCGGAATAAGTGTGCAGCTTGTCATTGTGAAGATGCACTGCAACCATCCCTGCCGAGCAGCAAGTAGTAGTTTATTGACCTCACATCGTGGGATGGCGACTCCCATCAAAGGTCACCAATGTAGCAAAAAGAACACTACTACTTAATTTTGGTCTTACTGTTTTGACTTTTTCACCAAGTATTATGCTGAGTCAAAAGTCAAAGAATATGAATGGCGTTTAAGACATCTATTAAAGATGGTCAGCGAGGAGGATTTGCTAACATATAGCGTAGGGGTGTGGTGTAGCACTCATTTTTGTCGCAAGCCAAATTATAGTTTTCTGCAGAGGCCATGATGAGTGTGAAACAATGCAAATGTTTAATCACGAATTATTGCACAACTGATGGATAACCTGTTTTGAAATCAGATGTCAAATATAGGTTTATACCGTAATTTCCGGACTATAAACCGCGACTTTTTTCTAAAAGTTTGGACCCTGCGGCTTATAGTCAGGTGCGGCTTATATAATATTTTTTTCGTGATTTTTGTGATGACTTGATCACTTTTACTCTTAACACTATTATATACAGTAAAAGCTACAAAACATACTGACAAATAACTCGTTTTCAAATCAGACGGGTAAAAACTGGTCAAATATTTTAAAAAAAAGATATTAAAAGTGAAGACAATTTGCAATTCTAGTAATGACACACGAATTTGATGCACAATTTGTCTTCGCAGGCCACAAAAAATGATGTGGCGGGCCATATCTGGCCCCCGGGCCTTGAGTTTGACACCTGTGTTCTAAACCCTTTCTCTGACTCTGCCATGTCACTCAGAGATTACACAAAGCAGTGGCGCTGTTTGGACCATCTGCATTGTATTAAAACCCAATCAATCAGCATTTAAATTCAATTCTTCTGACATTCTGCTCACCAAAAAGAAGTTGTAATGAATGTGAACTTTTAAAGCATTTTATTCAGGTTACTTTGAACCTTAAACGGCGGCGCGGCGTACTTATGGATTTTTACGGCCTCCGGCCTCGAGGGGGCGCTCTAGCAGGAAGCAAGGGCGAGACAGGCGAAGAAGAAATAATGCGCCGAAGAAGACACGCTAGTTTGTGTTTATATTTCGCGCATCACGCACACACCCGCATTCACACAAAGACAGGAAGCTTTCATACACAAACCGTCATTATGGAGGACAAAAGAAATGCATACGATGCCGCTTCTAAGCTATACGTGTCGCTCGCTAGTTTAATGTAATTTAGCGCTTCGTGCATGAATAAGATTAGCATGAACAGACCCTCTTCACACTCGAAGTAATGCATAAAACCGACGACGAAAGAGAGACTGACAGAGTGTGAGGCGAAGGATATCTAACGCTATTCCAATCGGACACTAAGGAGGAAGACTTCGATAGTTTCAGTGCACAGGAGGCAGATGAAGTTGGCTCTTTTTTTACTTTTACTGGTGTGTTTTTTTTAACCAGCCCTGTTAGTGCTGTGCTACCCTGATGCTGCTGTGTTGCTGCTGTGTTACCGCCGCGTCTAAGTGGCTTTGCTGTTACTTCCGTGTTGCTGCGGTATTACTGCCGCGTCACAGGCAGTGTTTGGAAAGAAATGTTAAGGTATGTTATTACAGCTTTAAAAAAACTTTCTGTGTCCAGTCTTTCTTTGCTAATAACTCGCGTGCACACTTCCGCGTTGCTGCGGTACTACTGCTGAGTCACAGGCAATGTTTAGAAAGACATGTTCAAGTATGTTATTAAAACGTAAAAAAGGCTTTCTATGTTCTGTCTTTCTTTGTAAAAAACTCGTGTGCACGTGTGGCTTATAGTCCGGTGCAGTTTACGTAAGAAAAAAACTGAAATATCCCTGAATTTTAGCTGGTGTGGCTTATAATCTGGTCCGGCAATTACGGTAGATAATTTGAGCCATGCATACGTATCAATAATTTAAGTTTGAGGTGCTGTCTTCAGATTTGAAGCAAGTTTTCGACCATCAAGTAGTTTTTGAGAATTACATTATAGTATATTTACATACATAAATGTGCAGCCTGTATGCGTTCATGGCTACCAGATGTGTCCCATTTAAAACATTGTGTTCCCTCCCCCCCCAGTAGAAATTTTAGGACTTTTTAGTAAAAGCATTTGACAACCCTGACCTGCAATGTGGTTGCGTACACCAGTAGCATTGCAGTGGTGAGAACAGCAGGTAATTGCTGCTCGACATTCATGTGACACAACCGTTTTGCATGTTGAATACATATTTGTATTTTGGTTTAGGAACAATTTACAAGACCAAATTGTATATGCTAAACATGTATTGTCATTACTTTCAATATTTTGTCCAGAAATAATATCAAATATCCCAACCTCCCCTCAACTATGAGACCTGTTCCTCACTCAGATGATCTCCCTGTCCTTACACCTCCAGAAAAATAAAGATCTTCCTTTATCAGAAACGTCTTCAGGGGAAGAATCTGCCAAATCAATATCTTTCAAAGACAATGTTTCTTGTTACTCAAGTGCAAGTGGCAATGAACCTCACTGAATCACACGGCAAGATCTGAACGACCTTGCCTGTGATTTGTATTTATCTAAGCAGCAGTCACATCTCCTGGCATCCGGGCTTAAGCAATGAAAACTGCTCAAGGCAGATGTAAGGATCACCCTTTTTAGGGGCACCCTTGAGATCAAGGAAAAGTGGGAATTAGAAATAAATAAGGTGATGGAAGACCAAGAGTGGAGACAAATCTGTAAAAGTGGACACATTTATTTTTGGGCTGCTCCCCCTCTGGTCATTTTGAGTTAAAACAAGATGTAGCTCTTCAAAGTTCTTCTGTTTGTGGCCAAGAAAATGATAACTGTCTCCCGATATATGCCGTTACCTCCAACAATTCATCAGTGGAGAGAAACGACAAAGAAATGCATGATGGCAGAAATAACTGCAAAGTTGAACATAATTACTGATATATTGAAGAAGACATCTGAATCCATTAATAACACAATGAACTTGAAAGTATAATTAGACCTGTTGCACTATTTGGGGTGAAATTATTGAGATATTTATTGTTAAATCATTAGCAAAACCAAACAAAAAAACTATTATTTTCGCTGTATATTGTATATTTGTGCCTTTTGTAAAATTAGAGAAGCTTGAAAGCCTGGGATGTCAAAAACTTTTGTTAAAAAAGACAATTGAAAGAAATCAATGAATGAAATGTAAAGGAAAAAGGTGATCATTACTTTAATTACTTGTAACACAATTGACTCTGTTTGCCCCTTCTCACAATTGCGTCCTGTTCGGTTGCTTTTCCCAAAAAGGCATTCTTCAATACAGACTCTATTCAAGAATCTTTTGTATTTCCATTCAAAGAAAGGCAATGAGTTAGATTATTTGTCTATACTTCATATACATATGCCGCTACGGCAATATTTCTTTTTCCAGAACAAAAAATGCAGAGCCTTCATTTCACCCCTTGTCAAACTAAATCATTGTTCTCATGACTTTACAGGGATTAAGAGTATTTTTGTCAAAGAGTGTAATGGCCTCTGTATGTTTTAACCTTCTTTTAATCAGTGGGGAAACAATCCAATCAGATCCTTTACTGAGATAGAGAGCATTGGTTTCTGCCCAAGCTAAAGTGCACTGCTTATTTATCCAGCATCTGAGGCTCCCTTGGTTTATTTTATCTTAGTGAAATTCCAGTAACACCCTGACTTTCTAAAGGGAAACAGGCCTTGTCTGGCTATTTTCAGTCTTAACAGATGTGTGGATGTGAATGGGAGGTGGGGGCTGGTGGAGTCGGCTTGTCATGTGAAAAAGTGGGGGAAAATGCTTCGAAACTGAAATTATTGGTCAATCAAAAGGCACAGTGACATGCCAATTTTTATTATTATGAAAGGTCACAATTCGCAAACTGTTATAGGAGTTATTTGGGAATTTTTTTTTAATGTTTTGTTTACAGACTGGCCTTTGGGGTGCCTGCCCACCCATTGAGTGTGAATAAAGTGAATCTTTAGAAACATATTTCTGAACATGTGTTTCTGAGCAAGCTCTTTTGTACTCATTATCACAGTTTCCTATCAGTTGGTCTCATTAACATAACCGTCCCCACACCAAGTTTCTCAGCCGATGACATGTTCAGCTCAGCTAGCCACAGTACCTGATTGAAACTTCACTGACGTGGTTGTCAGAGCACTATCATGTCAACGCCTAAATATAAGAACATCTGCAGTGTTAGCACACTTAGCTGACACTGTTACTTCCTTTCTCAACAGCACTTGGCAACATTAATGCATAGAGGTGGGGGAAATTTCTGATTCTTAGATTAATCACGATTCGCAAATATCCAAATTCCGATTATTTAAATATGCCAAGTAAAGTGGAACTAAAATACAGTAAGCACATTCTCCGAGACACTATGCGGAACGGACCGAGAGCACAGTGGCACACTCAGCACACTTCCGCTGTACACTCCTCCAGAAAAAAAAAAACAAACATAGCTGAGCCTGAGATATTCAACCCACTTCGCTGAGAGATCCGACCTGCTCCTAAAAATTTAAAAGCAGACGTGTGGGATCATTTTGGATTCTACAATGTTGACGGAGGAAATGAATTGGACATAAGCTACATTGTATGCAAGATTTGTCGCGCTAAAATAAAATACTTTGGCAACACAACGAATATGAGAAGTCACACAGTACGATTCGACCCTACAGAGGAGGCTTGAGTTGTTTATTTACACTTTTGAGCTGTTGGTACTGAAGTAGTCACTCATTTAAGCTTGAGAGCACTTTTGTTTTATTTGTAACACATGAAACACAAAAAGCACCTTGAGCTGTACACTAGAGCAGGGGTCCCCAAACCCCAGTCCGCGGACCAGTACCAGTCCGTTGGTCACTTGGTACCGAGCCGCCAAGCCGGACAGAATTGTATTTATTTTTTTTTTTTATCAACGATCAATTAATTCAGGTCAAGACGCTTGTCCCGGTCATGTGACATGTTTCCCCAGTCGAGCCCGCAAAGCTAGCAAAAATGAGTAAGAATTTATTCTGAAAAATGTAAAAAATGTGGCGATTCTCTCCCAATTACATCCATCGGTGCAGCTGCGTCTCTTGACACAGGTTAATTCAGGTCAAGACGGTCACGTGACGTCACCTCAGTCGAGCCTGCGAAGCAAGCAAATATGAGCAAGAAATAGAGATGTTTGGAAAAAAGCCCAATGAGGAGACGGAAGAAGAAGAGGCTACGACTTTGAAGAAAAGGAAAGCTGCATTTAATTTCTGGAGTCCTACTGCAAATATGGATTTATCGCCGCCACAGGTGACTCTGACGCGCCAAGCAAGCCCACTCTGCATAATATGTGGCGACTGGCGACAGGCTAGCTAACGAGGCAACGAAGCCTTCCAAAGTGCTTGGGCACATGGAGACCAAGCATCCTGTATTCAAAGACAAACCTTAACCACTTCGGGTGTCATTGTCTCCAGTTACGCCGGCTCGTTTCTGAGAAACAAGCTCAGTGCTCCCACTAATTCAACGGAACGGTGAGTTTTATTTTCATGTCGTTTACACATGTTTTTATGCCAGTCGTATCATTTTATTTCATCGTATTGATACATTTATTATAAATGTATTATTTATTTATAGAAATGTATGATTTATTTATTTAAAGGCCGGTCCGCGAAAATATTTCTGACACGTAATCGGTTCGTGGCGCAACAAAGGTTGGAGACCACTGCACTAGAGTTCAAATGTTCATGCATTTCCATTCCAATGGATATTTCCATAAAGGTTAATAAAATATAATGGAAATTAATTAATTCAACTCTTTGTTTCTTATTACAATTTTTTTGACTGCAAGTGATGAATGTTCATTCAGTGAGACAAAATAATTTGGAAAAAGTGCATCATGTACGTACATAAATTAAAAATGCATCAATAATCATTTTATAATCGAATCGTAGCCTCTGAATCGTAATCGAAACGTGAGGTGCCTCGAGATTCCCACCCCTATTAATGCATGCCTTCGTCACATTTTATTTTGCTTACTGTAATGCACTTTATTTTGAATTCAGCCAGGCCTCCATCAAGGGCAAGCACGGAAAATGTATCTAATCTAAGAAGTCTATGTAACCACATGCTGTATGTCTATGCTGCAGTTGTGTATGCTATAAGCTAAATACTAGCTAGGTATGTGCATTTTTGAGTTTACTCACTGTTTTAGTCCCAGTTTAAATAATTAGCTCAATGTTGGCATTAAACATACTCAGAGTTGGCCCAATTACTTCCAAAATGTAAGTAGTTACAGTTACTAGTTAAATTTTTTGAAAAGTAATTGAATGACTCCTTATGGTTGTAAATAGTTACTTGGGTAAGCAATTATTGCATTACCTTTTTGAAAATGTTTTTTGTACCACAATTAGTACAAATGCACAGAACGCTCCAGTAAACAGTAACAAATAAAGTCTACTGTACTTTGTAATGAAAATCAATAAATCAAACTATAATACTGTAACGGACGGACAGTACAGCCAAGTGGGGTGCGACACAGAGTTTATTGCCAAGGGGAAAGGGATCGGTGGAGGGCTGGAGCGGTGTACGGACCAATCTGGGTTCGTCGGGCGTGGATGGTCGGATGGCGCGCCAGGGAACAAAGTGATTGGCGGGCTTCTCTCTGGCGAGGACAGACTGCAGACAGGAGTACTCAGAGTTGAATAACTGCTGACTGGTAAACAGGACGGGCAAGTCAGGAGCCGAATCAGAATGAATCGGTGAGTCAAGCTTACTAAGACCAGTGCGCACAAGGAGATCACAAGACAAGCTGACAGTGTGTTGCGCTGGCCGCGCCAATGTAGCGCTCCCAATGAGCCAGTGCCAGGTGATGGTGATTTTGGTGACAAGGGGGGGCGTGGTCAAGTGGCCGATGGCGCCTGCGTGTGACAAATACAACAATAGATGGTGCTTTATGCATTCAAATATCTTCTTCAAAGAAAAAGTAAACCGTTTAACTCAAGGGCCTTTCATAAAAGATTGAAAATATATTGAAAAATCTGACATCAGAAATTTATGCATCTATCCTATGTATCAAGGTATCATCTACCCACTACCTATATACTCTTAACACTATGAACGTGTGAACATAGCAGCTCTCTGCGAGAAAATGTCGAGGGACCGAGACACACAGAAAAAGAGACATCTTTTGAGACAAAAAGAGTATCTCTCCTGACACTCATCCTAGCCATTGAACAAATGATTGTATCATAAAAGCAGCAGCTTTTCAAATTTCTGGTCAGACAGACGATTTCTTTTTGAAGTAAAGACGAGATTCCCCAAACTAAAAAGTCTCTCAACAGATGGAGCGGCTGCATTGTATTTCAGTGAAATGCACTTGATCAGTGGAAATGCGTTAAGACCGTCCATCCCGACACTCCTGATTTGAAATAATCTGCTACTTGACCTTCAGCAGTCACTGAGGCATCACCCTCATCCTCAAATAATAATGAATCATCCTCTATAGCTGAGTGAGTTTTGAGGTGGCGTATTGCTGTGCAGGTACCTGTTGGCTGGTCATCATCTCGTATACCATTCCTGCATTCTGTTAACAGACAGGCATGGCTTTGTCCTTCCTGTCCTGTGTCCGTAGCCAGCGTGACTGAAACCTGCATAGCTTTCCAGCACCATCGCAAATCTTCTTTTGATTGCCTGAAATTATGCAAAATGAATGTAAAATACTGACCATTTCTATTCACACACATCATAGGCCTATATGAGTATATTTAATTTTACCGTATATTTTTTCCATTATATACATATATATATTTATTTCTTACCATAACAATTGCCTCTGGAAGATCAACTCGAACTTTCAGGCTAGTCATCTGTTCCATGGTCTTGAGTATCAGTGTCTCCAATGTCAGGAGTGTGCTATAGAAACAGTGATCCTCTCCTTGAAGGATGTCTAATGCCACAGTGAGAGGCTTCACCACTGCACAATACTCCCTGATGAACTAATGTTCCTGTTCTGTGATTGCTTTTAATCCGAACTTGGAGGTGATGGTGTTTAGCTTGATGATTGGGACAGATTTGAACCTGGGCATCATACAACGAATTCCATCTTGTAGGGCAAGGGACTAAAAACTTCCTTGCCACGACATCATCCACATCTCTGCAGCCAGTGTTGAGGCCTTGTTGCATAAAGTTGTGCATTTGGCTGTGGCACTTCTATATACCATAATTGCCGGACTATAAACCGCACCGGATTATAAACCGCACCAGCTAAAATTCAGGGATATTTAATTTTTTTTCTTACATAAGCCGCACCAGACTATAAGCCGCACGTGCACACGAGTTTTTTACAAAGAAAGACAGTACATAGAAAGCCTTTTTAACGTTTTAATAACATACTTGAACATGTCTTTCTAAACATTGCCTGTGACGCAGCAGTAGTACCGCAGCAACGCAGAAGTGTGCACGCGAGTTATTAGCAAAGAAAAACTGGACACAGAACGTTTTTTTAAAGCTTTAATAACATACCTTAACATTTCTTTCCAAACACTGCTTGTGACGCGGCAGTAATATCGCAGCAACACGGAAGTAACACTGCAAAGTCACTGAGACGCGGCGGTAACACAGCAGCAACACAGCAGCAACACGGTAGCACAGCACTAACAGGGCTGGTTAAAAAAAAAACATACCAGTAAAAGTAAAAAAAGAGCCGTCTTCATCTTCCTCCTGTGCACTGAAACCATCGAAGTCTTCCTCCTTAGTGTCCGATTGGAATAGCATTAGATATCCTTCACCTCACACTTTCTCAGTCTCTTTCGTTGTCGGTTTTATGCATTTCTTCGAGTGTGAAGAGGGTCTGTTCATGCTAATCTTATTCATGCACGAAGCGCTAAATTACATTAAACTAGCGAGCGACACGTATAGCTTAAAAGCAGCATCATATGTATTTCTTTTGTCCCCCATAATGACGGTTTGTGTATAAAAGCTTCCTGTCTTTGTGTGAATGCGGGTGTGTGCGTGATGCGCAAAATGTAAACACAAACTAGCACGTCTTCTTTGGCGCATTATCTCTTCTTCGTCTGTCTCGCTCTTGCTTCCTGCTAGAGCGTCCCCTGGAGGCCGGAGGCCGTAAAAATCCATAAGTACGCTCCAGAGTAGACACAAGATAATGTCATCAACATCGACTGCCTTTGGCTTAAAAGCGGCATCATATGCATTGCTTTTGTCCCCCATGATGACGGTTTGTGTATAAAGGCTTCCTTTCAGTAATGTCCGTCTTGATCGCGTTCTGCATGATGCGCGAAATGTAAACACAAACTAGCACGTCTTCTTCAGCGCATTCTCTTCTTCGCCTGTCTTGCTCTTGCTTCCTGCTAGAGCGCCCCCTGGAGGCCGGAGGCCGTTAAAATCCATAAGTACGCCGCGCCGCCGTTTAAGGTTCAACGTAACCTTCTGAATAAAATGCATTAAAAGTTCACATTCATTACAACTTGTTTTTGGTGAGTAAAATGTCAGAAGAATTTAATTTAAATGCTGATTGATTGGGTTTTAATACAATGCAGATGGTCCAAACAGCGCCACTGCTTTGTGTAATCTCTGAGTGACATGGCAGAGTAAGAGAAAGGGTTTAGAGCACAGGTGTCAAACTCAAGGCCCGGGGGCCAGATACGGCCCACCACATCATTCTATGTGGCCTGCGAAGACAAATTGTGCATCAAATTCGTGTGTCATTACTAGAATTGCAGATTGTCTTCACTTTTAATATCTTTTTTTTTTAATATTTGACCAGTTTTTACTCGTCTGATTTAAAAACGAGTTATTTGTCAGTTTGTTTTGTAGCTTTTACTGTATATAATAGTGTTAAGAGTAAAAGTGATCAAGTCATCACAAAAATCACGAAAAAAATCTTATAAGCCGCACCTGACTATAAGCCGCAGGGTCCAAAATTTTGGAAAAAAGTCGTGGCTTATAGTCCGGAAATTACGGTACTGCTTTTGCCTCTTGTCTTGTCACTAGCCGCTTATAAACATCAGTGCATGAAATCAGGTTTAATGTGTGTGATGTACATCTCTGATGTGGTGGCAAAGTAATTGCAACACCCTCATCCTCATCACCACTTGTTTGCAGTCTATAATTTATGCGTTTGTCTGTGACTGTTGATGTTATTTTGTTAGATATGTCATTGTGGATATTGTTAAGCTCAGTTGCAAGGTCATACATACCGTAATTTCCGGACTATAAGTCGTGTTTTTTTTCATAGTTTGGGTGGGGGGGCGACTTATACTCAGGAGCGACTTATATATGTTTTTTTTCACAAATTTTTACTTGATCATTAAGACAAGTATAGTTGACCACTTCCCATGTTATTCGTAGTATAGTTGATCACTTCACATGCTTTTATATCTTTATCTTGAACATATTCAAAACATAAAAAAATAGAGAAAACATCAACTAAAGCAAATAACACTTTAAAGCTCCATATCCAAGTCCACTGTCTGCTGTATGTACACTTGCTCCATTTTTGCTCCTCTTATATTTATTATTATTATTTACTGTTATTTGTTTATTTATCATTTATTCAACACTCTTATTTATTCATTGTTTGTGCCTTCTTGGGTTTTTTTATGTTGCTTGTATGCATATGTGTACTAGCTCACCGAGGGATAGTGGGAACGTAATTTCAATCTCTTTGTGTGTCTTGGTATATGAAAAAAAATCGACAATAAAGGAGACTTTGACTTTGATAAAACAACCAAATAAACAAAACAAAAAACTATATCTGAAAAAAATTATATTTTCAGACGAAACTGGATGAGGGCGCTCTAAATTTCACCGTTGGCCGTGACTCATCAACTGGGTGGGCTTAAGAAAAATGGCACCAAAAAGAAACTCATATTTTGCAGGTTACAAACTTCAAGTTGTAAAATATGCAGCTGAAAACAGTAATCGAGCAGCAGAAAGAAAGTTTGGAGAACCGTGATGTACCAATGGATTACTATTTCAAGTGACGTCAGTGGCACGGCACGGCGCGTACCCACGTAAGGACTACTGGCATCATTAGCGGTGATCATTTCTAAGTGACACGGAGGATAAAGAGTTTGAAGGAATTAAGGATTTGGAGTGACATAGAAGGTTTGAAAAACTATTATGGCTTTTACGCACGCCCGGTCCTACTCTACTGAGTCGGGGGCCGGCGCTCGGCCGAGTGGCTGTCCGCGAATGGTGCATGGGGCTCGGACATGGCCATTACGCACGCCCGGTCCTATGCCATGGAGCTCTCGTGTCTGGAAGTCCATGCCGCCACACGCTTAGAAGTTTGGTTTGTTTAATAAAGAGCCGCTTACCAAACCCACGTCTATCCTTGTACTTTGTTAACGCTACAATATAGTCATATACTAGATCTGTGGAATAAAGACGAGGCTAACGTCAGGGCGCACGCGCGGCGATGTTGACAAAGGACGAGGAATTTGATCGATGGATTTAATGGATTTGTGCACGGATGATTTGATAATATTATTGGCTTATATTATAGTTATTTGAAATATAGTTTATCTATCGTTATATGAGCCTGTGGAATATTTTGAAGTGCAAGCGCCCTCAGCCGCGCGCACCCATTGTTGACAAAGAACGATTGATGGGTTTAATGAATTGGAGTGACACCGATGGTTTTATAAACACGTTATTCATGTAATAGTTGTCTTTAATCACTCTATATGTTACGTCAGGCCCGTTCTCAGCTCTTTGTTTGTGTTTGTCACGTTAGCATACCTATCGTTTAGCCTGTTGTTGCTATTTAATGAATTGGAGTGACACCGATGGTTTTATAAACATGTTATTCATGTAATAGTTGTCTTTAACCACTCTATATGTTACGTCAGGCCCGTTCTCAGCTCTTTGTTTGTGTTTGTCACGTTAGCATACCTATCGTTTAGCCTGGTGTTGCTATTTAATGAATTGGAGTGATACCGATGGTTTTATAAACATGTTATTCATGTAATAGTTGTCCTTAATCACTCTATATGTTACGTCAGGCCCGTTCTCAGCTCTTTGTTCGTGTTTGTCACGTTAGCATACCTATCGTTTAGCCTGTTGTTGCTATCGTTTAGCCTGTTGTTGCTCATTTATTACTGTTTTTGGTGTGGGATTTTGTCGAATAAATTGCCCCCCAAAATGCGACTTATACTCCGGAGTGACTTATATATGTTTTTTTTCACTTTTGGGGGCATTTTATGGCTGGTGCGACTTATACTCCGGAGCGACTTACAGTCCGGAAAATACGGTACATACATACATACGTAAGTATGATGGCCCTTGAAACATCTACAAGCCAATGCTGCTTTCCTTCTTTATATGCTAGCTGGATCTATCCAATGTTTATTCTTGCCAAGATAACTTGTTTTGTACAGTCCATATGTCAGCAGTTGTTGAGATATATTGTATTTTTCCAAATTGTTTTTTTTAGCTCACTATTCATCTTGGCATAGTCTGATTCTATACATTTTTGCTTGATGGAACGCCCCTCTCACCGGTATTTTTTTTTGCAATTAGGGCTCTTAAGCAGTCAGAGACAACTGTAGACAATGGAAGCACATTCTCTACATACATATCTGGCAATCAGAGCATGTAGTTCGGTTTTTGAAATTAGTTGTTGTGAGTCAGAAAAGTCCAGCTTTTACTATTTTAAGGTGTGGCTACATCTCCATCGCCTCCGCAACGTTAACTGTCCATAAGTCAGCGGTTGTTGAGATATATTGTATGTTTTCCAAATTGTTTTTTTAGCTCGCTATTCATCTTGGCATACTCTGATTCTATACATTTTGAAAATGTCTTTTTGCTTGATGGAACGGCCCTCTTATCGGTATTTTTTGCAATTACGGCTCTGAATGAGTCAGAGACAACTGCAGTCAATGGAAGCACATTCTTTACATACATACCTGGCGATCAGAGCATGTAGTTCGGTTTGTGAAATTAGTTATTGCTGTGCGACGGAAAAGTCCAGCGTTTGCTGTTTTAAAGTGTGGCTACATCTCCTTCGCCTCCGCAATGTTAACATTTGTTTTGTACAGTGCATATGTCAGCGGTTGTTGAGATAGGTTGTATTTTTTTCCAAAAATGTTTATTTGGCTCACTATTCATCTTGGCATACTCTGATTCTATGAATTTTGAAATTGTCTTTTTGCTTGGTGGAACAGCCCCTTTCACCTGTATAACATCTGGAGAGCAGACTCCCTTAACATCAGGTTCCGAGTTTATGACGTCCTACCGAGTACATCCAACCTCCATGTCTGGGGCAAAGCAGAAACACCATCCTGCTCCCATTGTCCAGGATGGGGATCCCGGAACACCTCCTCAGCAGATCCCCAAAAGCCCTTGGAGCGTTATCGCTGGTGCCACAACCAATTACTGAAAGCGGTCGCTTAGCGCATAGCCAAGGCCATTAACACCACCAAGGGCCGCTCCAAGCCTAAGTCAATCAGGTGTCACAGAGTTGGAGAGAAGTCCATCATCCAGGCCGGAGCCAGGTCAGGTCTCCTCACAACTGCTACAGACTGGCAGCTAGGTGGATCTGGTCAAACAGCTGAAGATCCCAGTAAGAATTACACCTACACGGCTTCGACCAGATATGATAATTGTTTCTGATTCCATCAAGCAACTGATCATTCACAGTGCCCTGGGAAGAACGCATGGAGGAGGCAAATGAGAGGAAGCGAGCCAAGTACAAGGTGCTGGTGGAGGAGTGCAGTAGCTAAGGCTGGAAGCCCCCTAAAGTAGGGATGCTGAGGATTTGCAGGCGGTCCCTCTGCAAAGTCTTCACCATGCTGGAATTCACAGGTGAGACAAAGAGGAAGGCCATCAGGTCTGCGACTGAAGCCGCAGAAAGAGCCACAAGATGGCTTTGGATCAATATGGCTGATTCTGTGAACGAATGCTGCTGGGACACAGGCCGGAGTCTGATGACCTCCGGTCAGGTCGCCTGGGCAAGGGTGTCTGATGTTGATCGACCCGAAACACCCAGTGACCCAAAGTTACATCACTGAAGATGTGTCCCAGCACATCAGGTAGATGTATTTTTCACATCTACTTCTGTGTGAGGTGTTGCCCTTCAGAGTTCATTCGAAAACATTCAGTCCGTCCGCCCGCCCGCCCGTCCACCCGTCCGTCCGTCCATCCATCCATCCATCCATCCATCCATCCATCCATCCATCCATCCATCCATCCATCCATCCATCCATCCATCCATCCATCCATCCATCCATCCATCCATCCATCCATCCATCCATCCATCCATCCATCCATCCATCCATCCATCCATCCATCCATCCATCCATCCATCCATCCATCCAGCTAGTTCTGTCTGTCTAGCTGGCTTGCTTTCTATACATGCATTTAAATTTCATTGATACACAGATTGTCATTGATTTTGGGACTGGCCTGGTCCCTATCCCCTCCAAATAGTGGGGATCCACTTCAAATAAATATTTTAGTGGTTTATTTATATTTTGTCTTCATTTGCCTATTTGGTATTGGAGTAATCCAAAAGTATTAAAATAATCAAGATACATTACTGCAATATTATAGTATGAGGATTGCATTACTAAGTAGTCTTTTTTAACACGTAACTAGTAACTATTTTAAAAGCCTCCCAATCCTGATCGCAATATGCTCGCTCATTCTGAGTGTGAATACAGTGTTGTCACTGCATTTCAGTATTCCAAGACATTGATATTTCAATGATAGAAGCATGAATATTCAAAGATATTAGAATTAAGTTTGCATTCATCCTCTGACAGTACAATTAAGACAATTTCATTTTCTCTTAATGAACTGAACAGTTTTGCTAATTTTGCCACATTTCCCTGCTAAGTAATATCTTAAACTAGACATATGCTTATAAATCCCTCCTTTTCACATTTTAATCATTCAGTAGTGGTTTATATAAAGTGAAACAGCAATGCTTTTGTCTGAATTCCTCATTATTATAGCATCACAGGCCCCTCTTTTACCTCTGTTCTAAGGAGCTTCTGAGAGCAAGTCGTTTTGGTGCGGTCTCTGTCGCCAGTAGCCCGAGTTCCGTGAGGTGGTAGATTGGTGCTGTTGCAGTTGGTAGAGTCGTGGTGGTGGAAGGGTGCGTCTTCTGGTCCTAGCCTTGCATTGAAGTCCCTAAGGTTTGCCAGGATGTCCACTAGGACATCGCTGACTGCTCTTACAAGGTCCTCAAAGAACCATGTCAGACGACGCCACGTTGGTGGGTGAGGACACAACTATGACTGTTGTTACTCGGTTGCCCGAGAATTCTGTGTTCAGAATCCTGTCGGTGTGGTGGTAAACCCGATGGAGAGCCTTATGTGCCCGTGGGCCCAGCACTAACCCGACACTGCTTATAACAGCCTGGGCCTTGTTCCTCCATGCAGATACAGAGATGAACGTGCATTTCCCGACTCTGCGATACAGGATCCGGTCATCAGTGTGCACTCTCCTGTGTTCTTGGACCCCCAGGATCTCCACTCCCCGTTCCTCAGCACAGTGTGCAACTTCTATTAACTTTGGCTTTTCTCTCACTGCGCATGAAGGTTCTAATAATAATGGTCTGCGACAGCACAGGAGTGCATTTGATGGGGTGCTGTGATCAGACAGGACCCTCCCTGGGACAATCCCGGGGTTTGCAGTCCTGTCGTCATGGTGTCCTCCAGAGAGAGGACCAGCACCACCGTCAGTGGCGATGATCCTGCAATTATAGGATTTGGGATGACTTTGTTCTCCATGGTTGGTTCTCCATGCTGATAGTGAACTGTGGGGTGCAATTCCTTGCAGTCCCAGTTTTAGTTCAGAGTTACCTACTCCTAGCCATCCAAGGCTATCAACCCCATCTGCCTGTGCATTTTGACCCTTAGCTGGGACAGTGGTTGGCAGACAGCAGGGCATGTCCACACATCGGTGGGCCTGCACGTCATGCCTCTGGGGCCCACTGATGCTCCGAGATCACCTACAGATTGACCTGGGACCTCGCGGAACCCAGTATCCGTGTGTAGCCACGTGGAGGTACTGCAGGAATCTTGGTCGTAGAGAGGCTGTGTACCGGCAGGAGGTGTCTTACGCATCGGCTCCGCTTTTCACCCCCACTAAGAAGGCTAGCCGGTGGCAGTAGTGGCACAGATGCGTCACACGTCAGTCACACGCACCCTGTGCGCAAGTGCACACACACACGCACACACCAAATGCAAAGGTGATACTTCACACCCCACGTTTTTGATTGATTAAAATATGTCAACTACAAAAGACTTGTCCATCCAGCCATACATGTTCGAGCCAGAATCTAACCCAGAGCGAAAGGAGACTGACAACGACGAACCTGCAGAACCACGACTTCAAATGAACGTACCACAATGGTGTGTTATCGATAATCACAGACTCCCTGCGAGTAAAGATGGCGGATTTGCGAAACCGTTTGGCCACACCCATTACCTTGTTTGGCAGTTTCGCTACAAAGACTGTAACGTAATTGATCAAAAAACATACTAGAGAATGGATCAAATTGACCGGATTAAAAAAAATTATGTCTGCAGCACCTGTGGGGATTAGATTAAAATTTTCTACAATCCTGGAGACTCCAAGTGAACAATAAAATGTATATAAAAGTTCAAAAGTGGATTTTGCATGATATGTCATGAAAGTAACCTACAGTTTTTACATTTTGAATGTAACTTGCCCAACCTTGCTTGTATGGCCATTAGCTACAGGGAAATATTGAGTAAAACTAAGTAAAAAGAATTTTAAAAAACTATCAATAATTTAAATCTCAGCAACCAATGTTCCATGTGGTGTTTTGCCATTTGAAAGGGGTTGCCATGTCACAGTAGGATGGCTTTCCTGTATTCTCTTTCAGTTTAGGCTTAAAGCACACCGAAGCAGATAAATTCAACCCACGATGTCAACTCGTAGAGGCACCCCAGCAGAATACTTCATGACTTGCAGAAAGAGCAGCAGCAGGTTCCCACCGCCATAGTAACAACTGAAAAAAAATCCATCCCTCCTGCCTTTCCCACCCAATATTGCATGCATAAAAGATCAAGAGGCTACCCGCTGGTCTGGTGTGGTTTGCTCACATGCCCCATCTTGCAGGAGACTTTCAAAAGATGGTCATTCTTCAGCTTGACTTATGCTCATGCTGCCATTTCGTGACATCTGCACAGCCATCAACAACAATCCTCTTAAAACTGCCTTCACATTCAATGTTGTTTACCCTCTTTCTTTTATTAAATCTTGTCAGGATGACAAAACTCACCTTTTTCATGCCCTGTCAGCCTGGGTAGCAAAATGAGGACAACTTGTGTGTTTACATTAGTGTGGTGCTTCTTCCCCACTGTGGTATTGATGTGGCATTATGGGGCTCATGGGTTGAGGGGACGCTGAGAGGTAGACAGAGAAGACTAAAAAGATGAGTTTCTGGAGCGCTTAATAGATCTAAGGGTCTGTGGGAGTGCAGTTTGCCCCCCCGCCACACCCCCGTCTGTGTTTTTTTTTTTTTTTTTAATCTCACAGCGAATAAGATTTAACTTGATGAGAATAGCAGAAAAAAGGGAAAGAAACAGGACGAGTTTGTGCTGTTTCCATATTTTTGCAGTCAACAGCATCCCTAGTGGCCATTACCAGAGTTCAAAGCTGCTGCTCATCTGATGTTGTTTCTAGTGTTTCAACAAAGCTGCCATTCGTGAGCCTGGGGCACACGGCAAGATTTTACAATTGTCGGCCGACATCCAAACTATAAGAGACAAAAAAAATTTATGGGCCACATGATGTGCCCCAGTTACATAAATTTGACTGTCTTAGTATTTAATCACAGATGTATTGATATGATATGGTGTGTTTTTGGCATGTTTTTTTTTTAAATTCTGGACTATATTTGACACACATGCATGTGCGCATGAATGCATGCACAAATGCACGCGTGCACAAACACACACACACACAAACACGCACATTTATGGGGTGGGACTTTAACACATTATGATTATTATATCACAATAATTTTAAATAATTATCAGAAATAAATTAATGCATTAAAAACATATTGATCATAGTTTACACCTCAAATAATGTGGAACATTTATTTCTATGAGTCCATTTTGGACTTTTTGTTTTCCCAAACCCAGGAGAGACCAAGAGCTTGCCCCTTTGTCTCGCACTTATTGTAAGGTACACAACTGACAACTGTGTGTCTGACTTCATAAGACCAAGTCGGGTTGTTGTGATGCGTCTAGTGTGTTGGTGGAGTGCCCAGTGTATGTCACTTCTCACTGTCAACCCTCACCGCTGGCTAGCAGTATGCGAACGGGAGAGCCGAGTGCGTAAGTCTCTCCCTGCCAGTACATAGCCTCTCTAACAGCAAGCCCTATGTAGTGCCTCCACGCGGCGACACATGGTAACTGGGTAAAACACGGACCCTGGCAAAACTACAAGGGACTCGGAGGAGGTCTGGCCCCTAGACGTGCGGCACGCAGGCCCACCGGTGTGTGGACACGCCCTGGTGCCCACGAACCAGCCCCCAACTATGGGTTAAATAGTACCACTGCCCAGTGGGCTCCTCGGGAGAGGAATGGGCTAAGGGAGTCAACCCCTACAGAAAATCAATTTCCCCTTGGGTTGGTGTCAGGAAGGGCATCCGACTGTAAAAACTTTTTGCTCCAAAAATATTCTCAGTATGGCTAGACAAACACAGAAGAGGCGGGGTACAGCCTTAAGTACCCCGTGGGCATTTTCATCAGCCTACGACAAAAACAATGATGGAAAAGGAGGCCAAACCGCAGGTGGATATGACGGCTCTCAGCCCGATGGACTGCGGGGAGGCCTGAACCGGAATAGAGAGGGGCAGGAGGCACGTGTTAGGGTGGCTACATGGAACATCGGCAGCATGTCGCACCGATCCGGGGAGGTGGTTGAGGCTTTACACAGGAGAAGGGTGGATGTCTGCTGTGTCCAGGAGTCGAGATGGAAGGGTGGAAGTGCAAGGATGCTGGGTGCATTCGGCAGAAGGTACAAGTTCTTCTGGCAAGGCTGCAATGAAGGGACTGGCGGTGTTGGAGTACTTATCGCTGAAAAGTGGATAGATCAAGTGCTCAGCATTAGCAGGGTAAATGAGCGGATCATCTTTGTGAAGTTGATCGTTGGGAAGCGCCTGACAAACGTAATTTCAATCTATGCCCCTCAAGTTGGCAGAAGTCAGGACGAGAAGGATGCGTTCTGGGACAAGGCCATCATGGTGCTGTCAGGGATCCCCCAGAATGAGGTCATAATTCTGGGAGGTGATCTGAATGGACACGTGGGGAGGGAGTCAGATGGCTTTGAGGGGGTACATGGGGGACAGGGGTACGGCATGCGGAACGCAGAAGGAGAGAGGATCCTAGAGTTCGGCGACGCACTGGAGCTGGTGCTGTGCAACACGCTTTTCAAGAAGGACGAAGCCAAATTAGTAACATACAGTTCGGGTGGCTACAAGAGCACAATAGATTACATCATGGTCAGAAAGGAGGACCGCAACCTGGTCAGGGATGCCAAGGCAATCCCCAGAGAAGAGTGTGTGTCCCAGCATCGCCTAGTCATCGGAGACTTAACTCTGCGAATCAACAAGGTGGGGGCTAAGAAGCATCCTCCCAAGTTGAAGGTGCGGAAGTTACATAGCGCAGGGAGTAAAAATGAGTTTAGGGAGAAGATTGAGCATATAGCAGAAGAAGTGGAGGAGATGGTGTGGATGGCAAGTGGCAGGCAATGAAGCCTTCTTCTTCCTCTGCTTGAAGCTACAGAGGAGGTGTGCGGATGGTCAAAGGGTAAAGCAAGACAAAGAGAGACATGGTGGTGGAACGACAGCGTCGAAAGAGCGGTGAATGAGAAGAGGAGGTGCCATAAAGCATGGAAGAAATCTAAAAGGGAGGCAGACCGAGCACGGTATGTAGAAGCAAGGAGGGCGTCACGGACAGCAGTGTGGGAGGCCCAAGAGACCAAGAGGAAAGAATTTGCAAGTGAACTGGAGAGTGAGAGAGGACGAAAGAGCTTCTTCAAGATAGCAAAGCAAATGGTTAAGGAGAGGCGTGATGTGACCGGTGCAAACTGTGTAAATGATGAGGATGGCAACATCGTGACAGACAACAGAGGAGTGAAGGAAGTATGGCGAAGGTACATGGAGAAGCTGCTGAATGTGGAGAATGACTGGGATGGAGAGGTGGGACGCGACGAAGTGGAGGGTGAATGTGGCCAGATCACGCGAACGGAAGTGGGGAAAGCCATGAAAGCCATGAAGGATGGAAAGGCAGCTGGACCATCTGGAGTGGTGGCAGAGATGCTAAAGGCAGCGGGAGACGTCGGTGTGCAGTGGATGACTGACCTGTGTAACAGTGTCATCACTGAGGGGCACATTCCGGAGGACTGGACAAGAAGCATCCTGGTGCCGCTATTCAAAGGGAAGGGGAACCCACTTGCATGCGGGTCATACAGGGCCATAAAGCTGCTGGAGCATGGAATGAAGTTGTTAGAGAGGGTGTTGGAAAGGAGGGTGAGGTCACGGGTAGAGGTGGACAAGATGCAGTATGGCTTCATGCCTGGTAAAGGTACAACAGACGCAATTTTTGTCATCCGACAGATGGAGGAGAAACACCAGGAGAAGAGGAAGAGGTTGTACTTCGCTTTTGTTGACCTGGAAAAAACATTCGACAGGGTGCCAAGGGAGGTGGTGAGATGGGCCCTAAGGAAGTCGGGCGTGGAAGAGGGACTGGTTAAGGCTGTGATGACTCTCTACTGCAGAGCATGCACAGCTGTTAGAACAGGAGTTGGCGACAGTAATGGGTTTGAAGTAAGGGTAGGGGTGCACCAGGGATCGGTGCTCAGCCCATTATTGTTTGCTATCGTGATGGATGTGGTATCGAGGGAAGTGAGGGGTGGACTACCATGGGAGCTGCTCTACGCGGATGACCTGGTATTGATGGCTCACAGTCGAGAAGACCTAGCTAGGAAGCTAGCAGCATGGAAGACCTGCCTGGAAGTGAAAGGAATGAAGGTGAATGCGGCAAAATCAAAGGTCATGGTCGGTGGTGCTGGCCTGGGAGTGGTACCACAGTCAGGAGCATGGTCATGTGGAGTTTGCGGGAAGGGGGTGCAAGCTAACTCTATCCGGTGCAAGGGTTGTCAGAGATGGGTACACCGGAGATGCAGCGGAGTAAAAGGCAGCCTACTAGCTGCAAGTGAGACCTTCAAATGCAAGTGGTGCAGGGGAGAAGTCGCCCAAGCAGACCCAGCTGAGCAAGAGGGGCTCATAGTAGATGGGGTGATGTACGAGGTGGTGGACAGCTTCTGCTACCTTGGAGACATGCTTAACGCTGATGGTGGGGTGGACCTAGCAGTGACTACAAGGGTGAGAAGCGGGTGGAAGAAATTCAGGGAACTCATGCCCTTCTTAACATCTAAGGCCCCATCTCTGAAGATGAGAGGCCAAGTGTACTCCGCCTGCGTCAGAAGTAGTATGACGTTCGGAAGTGAGGCATGGGCCCTGAAAACAGAACACGAAGAAAAACTAAACAGAGCAGAAATGAGGATGATCAGATGGATGTGTGGTGTGTCAATGAGGGAGAAAAAACCCAGTGCAGAGCTGAGAAAGAAGATGGGAGTGGAGGCCATAGTGGATGTGGTGAGGAGAGGCAGACTGCGATGGTACGGACATGTAGTGAGGAAGGACGAGAACGACTGGGTGAAGAAAGTTATGTCGTATAACGTAGAGGGAACAAGACCCAGTGGCCGACCTAAAAAGACCTGGCAGACGACCGTGTCAGCCGACATGAAGGCACTCGGCATCAACCACGAGATGGCCATGGACTGTTCCCCGTGGAAGAAAGCCATATCAAGAACCCAGTCCAACCCAGCGGCGCCTGGAAAACGGACTTTAAACCGATGATGATGATGATGATGACAACTGACAACAAAGAACCGCTTACAGCTACAGAAGCGGGAGAGAGGAAACAAAGTTGCAACAACACACAGAAAAGTCATTGTTTCTGAGACCAATCACAGTCATGCTTACATATAAATAAAAAAGAAAAATATATATTCAAAATCTGAGCATAGCGGAAGACGTGCAATGATATCACGCTACGGGCACTCCAATTGAACAAACTACATGACATGACACTTCTTGAATAAGAGTCCTGTTGTGACTCGTCGTTTTTCGATGTATTAGTTGTTGTGAAGTTGCTGATCTTTTATGCTTTGTCCTTTTGTTATAAGTTCATTGTGTCATACTCCTGATTGCATAAGTCGCAATGCAGTTGCCATTTCCTTATATGCTTTGTCTTGTTATGTGAACTTTTATTCTGTCATATAAACCTGATGTCTTACAGTATATAAGATCGGGTTACTGTTAGGGAAGTTGTTAGTGTGTCAATCTTTCGTCCAGGTACAATGTCTAGTATTCTTGAGTGTCCAGCCCTGCTTTCTGTTGATACTCGATAATTTACTTTTCAACTTTCGTATCATGTCTTTTTCTGGGTCAATATCCAACTCCACACGTGACAAGTCCATTGTATTCGTTTATCTTTTCCATCTGCTCCTTCAATTCAACTCGAACCGTTGTCTCCATGTAGTAAAGAGAATCACAACTAAATTAACTTTGAATTGTTCTTTAACACTATATAGTTAAATGTTGTCATTACAAGGTAACTTTACCAGTTACAGTATGGTTGCAAGTTTTGCACTTTAAAAGTGTCAAAACCATTAATTAAATTACCGTAATTTCCGGACTATAAGCCGCACCGGACTATAAGCCGCACCAGCTAAAATTCAGGGATATTTTAGTTTTTTTCTTACATAAGCCGCACCGGACTATAAGCCGCACGTGCACATGAGTTTTTTTACAAAGAAAGACAGTACACAGAAAGCCGTAAAAATCCATAAATACGCCGTGCCGCCATTTAAGCCTCAGGGTTCAAAGTAACCTTCTGAATAAAATGCATTAAAAGTTCACATTAATTACAACTTGTTTTTGGTAAGCAAAATGTCAGAAGAATTGAATTTAAATCCTGATTGATTGGGTTTTAATACAATGGAGATGGTCCAAACAGCGCCACTGCTTTGTGTAATTTCTGAGTCACATGGCAGAGTAAGAGAAAGGGTTTAGAGCCCTTTGACGCAGGTCACCTAGCGTGCATTCCTACTAAAGCTCATAATAGTCACAAGCAACACAGGCAGAATAAGCAGCAGCCATAGTAGTGTTTCAAAATAGTATTTTTGTTGTTGTTTTTTTCTTCAAGATACCGCACAACAGTGGTCCACAGCCTTTTTACGAGTGTATAAAAGTGATCAAGTCATCACAAAAATCACGAAAAAAATCGTATATAAGCCGCACCTGACTATAAGCCGCAGGGTTCAAAATTTTGGAAAAAAGTCGCGGCTTATAGTCCGGAAATTACGGTAATCCCAGATTTTAAAAAAAAATGCGGCTCAAAAGCAGAATTAAACAATATTTTGATAGAAAAAAAATGTTTTCTGCACACAGAAAAAGTGTACTGAAATTGAACCAAAAACCGTGATGCAAATACCGAGGTATGGACCGTACTGTACTCTCGCACCCCTAATTTTTACTGGTTTGCACTGATATGTGTTTATATGAATTTTTTTCCAGAGTTTGAAAATATTAATATACGTATGTCCTTTATTTGCTTCAGTTGTACACAAAATGCTTTTAAAATTAAAACTGTTTTTTTTGGACAAATAATTTTATGATGTGAATAATAATTACAAACCCTGTAATTAATTAATTTTTAAAAATCAGGTTTCATGCTTTTTATCAGAGTATCAGAAAGTGGGGGAAAAGGTTTGGTCGTCTCTTTGTACATGTACAAAACTAAACTGTTCAAACCAGGACTTGGTTCAGTCCAAGTACCAGGGAAAAATACATACATTTTGGTGCCTTTTGAACCATTTAAAAGGATGCATGAGAGATGTTTTGGCATATTAAGTATTAATATTGAAATTGTTGTGGTGCCTCCATTTGACATTTCAGTGGCTAGCCGCAAAGAGCTGTAATAACAGAAACAGATGGAAAAATAGAATACATTTACAGGAAAAAGCATCTGTCTGTAGTGAGACTGTATGTGCTGGAAATGGAAGTGCATACCTCAAAGCATTTTGTGTTATTTATGTTACTCTAATAGCTCGTCATCGTGCTGGTTTCTATGGAGTGAATATGGCGAAAAATAAAAGCTTGCCAAAAATACAACTGTAATAAAAACAACTAAAATTGTTCCATTTGTCTGATTGTAATGTTTAATTATTGATATATACGTAATGGTACATACAGGATTTGTAAGTAAAAATGCACGCAACTGAGATGAAATATATTGATGCTATATTTGTGATAGTTGCAAAGTATTTTTTTGGTTGAACAAGTTCGGTTTTACATGTTCAGTCACATATGATGTCCATATTTCATGACTCTTTGCTGAACTCTCATAGAATTAGAAGATAGAGAAGAAAAAAAACAGTTTTCTAACATAGTGACCGTATTCGTCCAGCATTGTATTTTATGAAATCTTCAATACAAATATTGTGACGAGGTGCAATGCTCTATCCTCGTTGTTCCTCAACTTTTCACGGTCCCTTACCCCTTCAGACATACAATCCATGTACCCTACTCTCACACAAACACTCTATATCAAATCAATCGATTGATCAGTCAATCAATCAAATAAGGATGCGGAAACACACACAAGATCTTGAAATAATGACAGAAGACATAAGGCACAGAGCATCCAGGTGAGGAAACACTGACTCACAGAGACGTCTTCAGCAGGACAAGATTGCGTTCTGCAGCCGCAGGCCAGCCGTAAACATAGAGCATCCATTACAGTGGCGCAGCAGGAGCTTGCACACACAGGAACCAACTAGAGACCCCGTGAAATAGAAATTGAAGAATAAAATACATGTAAAGTTCCCAACATAGTAGACAGAAAGACCAATGTAATGGACTAAATATCTTTAAAAAATTATCTAAAATATTCAAGCACCATGAAAATACACTAAATAATAATCAGGACTTCAAAATAAACTACAGCAAAACTATGTAAATCTAAATAATAAATATTAAATAAAAGCTTAATTGAAAAAGTGGATGTTGATCTTAATAACAAAATAGGTATGCCGCGCAATAGGTTCAGGGGGTCGCTCGATGAGATTGGCTCCAATTCAGCAGAGTTTGATTTCACTTACGTGTAAAAAGATGTCATTTCCAGTTAATAAAACCCTAACTTATTTTTAAGTTGACAATAAAGTGTTATTATGCATCAATAAAGTTTAAAACAAATACTATTGGGTTGTACACTAACTCACCAAATTCAGACATTATTTAAAGACGCACACACACGCACCCCCCCCCCACACACAAGGAAATTACCCATTGTGATGTATTCATCAACAAATTACAATCTGAAATCCATCCATCCATCCATTTTCTGAACCGCTTAGTCCCCACGGGGGTCGCGGGCGTGCTGGAGCCAATCCCAGCCGTCATCGGGCAGTAGGCGGGGACAATCTGAAATCACTACTCAAAATTCATTTAAAAAGTTCCAAAATTCTACTGAGCATTTATTGAATAACGATTATTACCATTATTTTATTTTGTTAGTATAATTCTTGAGCAAATCAAAATGGCACATCTAACTTTTTGTATTCCTATTCCATCTAATCAGGCTGTTTGAAAATCAGATATTTTATATATCTATCTATCTATATATAGATATATATATCTATATATAGATAGATAGATATATATACACAGAGAGATAGTTATATTTTTATACCAAATAATGTCAGGTGGAAATTAAATTTAGAGGCAGTGGTCAGGTCAGAATTTATGTGGAATTACCAACCATACATTTTAAAAGAGCAAGCAAGTATTTATGGGTTAACAGCGCTTTTAGATAATTTGTTTGAATATTGACACCGTATACATGCAGCTGGTTTTATTGTTTTATTTTGTGGTAGCCAATTTGCATAGTTATTAATGAATACAATATCAGAGCACCCCCGCTTCTCACCTGCTGTAGGGAGCAGCATTTCCACCATTGCGAGTGCCAGATTTTGTTCACCTTCAAGTAGGATACCAGCTAAACACATGGTAAATGAGTCCTTATTTGGAAACACCTTATTTGGAAACTCAAACCAGACAGTCACACAGCCTTATGAGTCAACAAAACGCAAAGCATGATTTTAGACAGACTTAATAAACCAAACAAAATTCAAAATGTTGGCTTTTATTTTAAAAAAATTAAAAAAGAACTGATAGAGATGAGCTGAACAATGTAAAATTGGAAAACCATATAATTTAAAATGTAACAATCAGACGGAAAACTATTACGAATCTTTATTATTGGATTTTATTTTGAAATTTGGCAACATTTTGAGGACAAGTTAAAAGTTGGAAACTTTGTAATGGCCAAAAATGGGGAAATTAGGGGGACTAAAATCCTAATTCGGAACTTTTAAGAGCTGAACTACACAGTTTAAATATTTGAATAGTGTAAATCTGTATCGGTACATAATTAACTGGATATAAATTGAAATAACTATACTGTAAATTACACATGCAGTAACATTCTCTAAAAATTGCAGTACTTTACTTGATCACACTGGGCCAGATGATTCAGCCTACTGATTATTAAATGTGTTCAATGTATGAAATAGAAAACAAATTAACCACAACATCATCAACTTAACGGTGTCATCATCAGTCAGAAACAAGCGAGAGCTCCGTCAAGATTTATCTCATTCCACTGCTAGAATTTATGTTCTTCAATCCGCACTGTAAACCACAAATACAGGTTGCTTGCATGCTTCATTCAAGGGCAGGCGGTAGGATTAGCTGAGAAAAAAAATTAAGGGAAAATCTGCTTTTAAGCCCCTCCTCTTCTCCTATCTCACCAATGGCTGCAATCCATAAACTTGTGCCAGCTGTTGCCTCGTGCTAAATCCTTAAGAGAAACAGACCTAAAAAGCCCAATCAATAGAGTCGCTCAACTGTGAGGTTGTTGTGCCACTGTAAACTCTGGCTGTAGCTGCAACTGCAGCCTGATGCACAAATTACAAATGACAAACTCTTATACACTCACTCAAAGGGAACAAGTAAAGTGTACTTTTAAATTATAAAAAACTGTTTGTGTCTCAATATTGTTACAGTACCAGCAGACAAAAGATGGGATCACCCATTAAAAATAACAAAAAGTTTGGACGAAAGGCTGACTCAACCAGAACTGGTTTTGCGAGTCAAGCATAAGATAACAAATATCAACATGAAGGACTGGGAATTGATCCCACACTACCATTACCACTGAGTAACTGCAATACTAAGATAGTAATGAATATTTTTCTCTTAATAGTTTATGCCAAATATTCATTTATAATGATGAAAAAAAAAATACAATGACATTTGTGTGACAAAGTATTTTCCAACTTTTCAAACGTGTGTCGCAAAATTCATGATCGGGAGACAAACACGTCATGGGTTCAGCCAAGGGTTAGTGTGACAGGAGGAGGGCGGTCCATGCACGCAGACTGTTCCGTCGCCACCACATCATTGTCACCTTAAATCTCAAATCTGGATCACCATTATTCAACTCTAAATGAACCCAGACCAGTCTGTTCATTTGACAAGAGGTCAAGGGTTTTTTAGGATCAGTTGTTTGTCTTTAAATCCACAACACATAGGGTCAAACAGGGGGCACTCTGACCTAATATATATATATATATATATATATATATATATATATATATATATATATATATATATATATATATATATATATATATATATATATATATATATAAATCTATGTAAAACAATGTCCTCTGCTCGGTTCATCGGGTTTACATATTATGCCAACATATTACATCCCTGTGTGGTGGCAGTCACACGACACTTACAGATATTGGAATTTGGTCCACACAAAAGGTGCTCCTTCGGTTTTTGAGAAAAAGGCTTTTAAGTGTGCTTTCTGATGTGGAAAATATGGTATGTATATATGTTTATGTGCTTGTTAGAATATGTCCTATTTACCAGGGCTGTGGACTCGGACTCAGGGACTCGGACTCGGTCGGACTCGGTCATTTTTGCCGGACTCGGTGCTGATTTTGACCGAGTCCGCCGAGTCCGACAATAAAAAAAAAAAAACGTTCAATTTTATTTTCATCATGCTGCTGAGAATGCGCGTAGGAATACTGTCCACAGCCCTGCTTACGATCAATGCGGCCACGTTGAGTTGCACTTAGGCTAATGTTTACATTATGTACCAATGTCAAGGATGATTATGTCACCCAGCTTATATCATTATTTTGATTTTGATCTAAATTAGCCTTGAATAAAGACTAAGCAGTCACATGAATTAACAGAAAAAATGGACAGCCGGACTCGGATTCGGACTCGGACACGGACTCGGACTCGGTGGTCAAGAGGCCAGACTCGGACTCGTAGCAAAAATCCGACCGAGTCCACAGCCCTGCTATTTACTATTAACATCAAAATTATTTAATAAAGTTGTATGTCAGGGTTTTCCAGATTATCTTTATTGTATGATTATGTTGGAATGCAACCTGTAATAAATAACCTAGCTTGTCCGATCCTACACAAAGTTGTAAAACACCCCTTGCTATGTTTTGACTAGAGGTCAAGGGCTTTCTCTATTTAGTCCATTCTTACCCCCACCCTGTTTCTCTTAATAAAAATGCTCTTGCAGTGGGCGAGAGTCAGACCTCCATTTGATCATCGCTGTACGCACAGCGATGAATGGATTCTCCACCTGCAGGTGTCTAAAAGGACTTACTTGTCTCCCGTGTGGTTCTTGCAAAATAAGTTGGAGTGAGCACAACTCTAACATTGTATGTATTTAGTATGTCAAGGACTTTGGTAGTGAGACACTATAAATATTTATGAGATGTTCAATAAGCCTGAATATGCTGTTCTCAAACATGGGTCTGTCTAAACCTGGATTTAGTCGGTTTGGAGCATTGACCTCATCCAATCACATGGCCTGATCTCATGAAGATACAAGTGAGTTCATCTGGAGTTCATCATGGCGGCCGTTGCGGCATTGGCGAATGAAAGTGGTCCAATGAGGGCTGTTTATTTCAAACCTTCCCTGCAGCCATGGAGTACCTGTTGAGATAAATAAATGGTGTTCTAAAGCAAATAATCGAACTCTGTCTCTGTCTCTCTCTGTCTCTCTCTGTCTCTCTCTGTCTCTCTCTGTCTCTCTCTCTCTCTCTCTCTCTCTCTCTCTCTCTCTCTCTCGCGCCTTCGCGCCCTCTCGCCCTCTCTCTCTCTTTCTCTCTCGCCCTCTCTCTCTCTCTCTCTCTCTCTCTCTCTCTCTCTCTCTCTCTCTCTCTCTCTCTCTCTCTCTCTCTCTCTCTCTCTCTCTCTCTCTCTCTCTCTCTCTCTCTCTCTCTCTCTCTCTCTCTCTCTCGTTTGTACATTTAATAAGTGAAGTCTTGAAAGATTTGTTCAAGGACATTGTCACTTCATCCCTGCAGTTCAACATGTTTACTGTTAGATTGGGGTTTCCCAAAGCATAACCTCTGAAGTTAGATAGAACTTGTGAAGTAAAAACAGGACAAACTAAATTATAATGTTATTTCTCCTCCTTAATACCGCGGACTGTTACAACGCATCTGTAACAGAGATGTAATATTTCACCCCCTTATAACATCAAGCACGCACTGGAGAGTATTCACTAAACCAGGTCAAATATGTTTCGGCATGATTTCAGCAGTTTCAGTTAGAAGTTGTGTAACTGATTTCAAGTATTTTGATCCAAGTCCTGAGCCAATCTTATCAATCCATTTTCTATCCAATTGTCTTTTCAGAGACACAAGGAAGCACCAGATTGACCCTGGACTGATCGCTAGCAGCATTTAAACTCACTGGAGTCTTGAACATGCATAGCTTTGGAACGTGAAACCACACACCTGGCCAAAAATCAGCATTTGGAGAAGAAGCAAACGCCATGCAGAGAGGTCAGATCCGAGCTGTAACCCAAAACCTTCGACTCTGAGTAAGACATGCCAACTACACATTCAACCGTACTGTTCAGCGCAAAAGCAAATACTTCCTATTAATAATAGTGAAGACATTATTATTTGGATAAAAATGGATACTTTACTCGCACATTTGTTTAGTGATCAAGAGTGTACTTACATTAGGGCCAAGCATTTCTTTTTAATGACAACCTGGGCTCCTTGAATTCTCGAAGAGGTAATTTGATAAGACATACTTAGACAGAAACTCTACAACTGCAATAGAGTATTGCAGTATTTATGACTATATTTATGACATTTTGCTAAATGGGCATGAAAATATAACATTCATATATACACGCACGCACACACACACACACACACACACACACACACACACACACACACACACACACACACACACACACACACACACACACACACACACACACACACACACACACACACACACACACACACACACACACACACACACACACACACACACACACACACACACGTGTATGTGTATTTATTTATTTGTATTATACATTTGTGATAACATGACATTGGTGATTTAAGCCAAAATATGGGTTACAGCAATTATATCTGGTATTACTTTTAAAAATATAAACCTAAGTTTTACAAAAAAATTATCACATCAAAATGAAGAGTAAACTTGAGAAATTTGTGATTACAATTGGCCAGCCATACATTCCTATGCTATGGAAATAATACATTTACTATGATTATGCAAGCAAGTAGTCCAATATAGTGTATTATGCTTCAATCGCTTAATTCAATACTATGGTCTATGTGCTATGTCGTTAATGGGCTCAGTCAATGGGCCTGAGTGGTACTTCATTACCATGCCTTCATCATATCTGTATCAAGCTGGGTTGACGAGGTCGGCACAGCACCAAGCTGCTATGTAGGTTAACCCCGACAGCATTTTGATCCACGAGCGGGAATAAATAAAGTGTTTAGAGAGAGGTGAGTGCTCGGTCAGCTCGTCTGTGCGTATAAGTGTCACTGTCGTGTCACGCTGAAAGCAGCCATGAGGCCTTGGTAGAGGTAACATGGAGCAAGTGGGCCGCCTACAGGACAAACTAGCACTTGGAAAATTGCAAGCTGAACCCTGGCAACAAAAGTACCTCAACCTCGGCCACATACCCACAAATCAGTCTAATTGACTGTCATCATTACTCTCAAAAGACACTGTTCTCACGTCACAACATGAATGAAATACCAAAATGTTTCCACCTATTTGCTTTCATACCAACACATATCGAGTGCTTTCAACTCATGCGATGCTTCCGCCCAACTATTTATTTTCTTTCTCAGAGGGCCAGTATGTTCATTTAATCAGTAGTTTTGCCGAGTAATGGCAAATCCATCCAGTCATTTGAGAATTATTTTTGGTTAGCAATTTAAATTAATCTGGTTTTGTACAAAATGTTGTTACATAGTTAAATTAAATGTATTTTTAAAATTAGTTGATTTGCATCATCTGTATTGCCAAAGAGCAGTCCTGAAATGAATTTAAAAATGGTGAAGCATTTGTGTGTGATTAAGAAAATAATAAAAATACTACAGTATTACTCAAACATGCCAAGACCTCCCTGTTTCAATTTTGCTTTCCCAGACGCATTTAGGTTGGAGTTTTTAGAGCCTCTGGCACTTTAACAGTGCAGCATTTTTCAAAAGAGCATGTGTAGCAATATTTTTTTGGCACTACAATTTAAGTGTGGGATTTGAGTTACAAAGGTAACGTTAGAGGAGCTCTCTGGCTTGAAATGCAATAAATGTACATGCCATGGTGACAAAGAACGGGCTTTTGCCAAAAAGTTCTGTCTTCCCTTCCTTCCTTCATTCAAAAGTTCTTTCCTTCTTACTGAAAAACTGTCCTCTTTCTCCAATGAAATAAAAAATTACAAGAAATGATTTATGATGAAATATGATTTAGGTGCCTTGAGTGTGACACTTATTCTTCATGCGCTGAATGCTCCTGGGATATTTTCCACTATTTCTGAGGTCTGTCGAACACGTCTTTCCCTCTCATTCTTTCGATAACCTTTCTGTGACCAGCTGCACTCACTCACTCCAACAACAGCAAGAACATTTTCACTCAGGCAGAAATACGCTCCTTCCCTGAATTGATTTTAAATGTAGAACAGTACTTTTTTTTCCCTAGTGATAATTCTTCGATTGAAAGTGCAACCTGGTAAAATAAGAAGTGAGGGCAGCATTTTCTGCTAATGTCACACGGATGTCAATGTTAAATTGATGAAATGACAGAATACACACAGAGTGTTAATATCAGCTCTAAAATCCTAAAAAACATCAGATGAATCAATCATTTTAAGATTTTGCCCTGCTTTTGTTCTTTTTGCCAATATTAAAGAAATATATTTATAACGATTGTTACAGTGTAAAAATGCAAAAAAAAAAATACAGTAAAAACATGCTAAAGTAAAGAAAAACACTATTAACAGGTGAAAATGAATTGATTCAACATTTTGTTGAAAACTGTCTTAAACTGCATATGTATTTTAGGCATTTTCTTGTATAATTTATATAGTAATTTTATTGCTGATTTTTTAAAATTTGTTATTATAAACCATATTACTCAAATAAACAATGTAATGATAAAAGCAATATTTTAAAATCATCTACAAAAAGTATAATGACCAAAAAGAGTATTTATTTTATTTTACATTCAAAGATCTTACAGTGATAAGATGCCAAGATAAGTGCAATGTAAAACCCATTCAGTGCCAGCCTTTACCCAACCAAGTGAAAACTTTTGGAAATATATGTATATAAATACGTACCCCGGACTGAATTTCTGGATTCTTACAAGACATAAAAATTTACTATATGTCCCTGGGATTTGATGTTAAATTAAGTGACACTAAAAAAAATCGATTCATTTTAATAACTGTAAACTCAATTGCTTAACCACAATATTTAAAATATTTAAAATGTACAGCGATATCTCGTTGGTAAATTTTAAATCATGATTTTGTGTGTGCGTGCGTGCGTGCGTGTGTGTGTGCAGCTCACTAAAATTCACAATTGTAAGAGTGTATTTAAATGACTTGAAGTCGTGACACAAAAACAGTTTTGGTTGTCAAAAGACAGTATCAGCAATGCTATAGTCGCACAGATGAGGAGAGAGAAAACGAGAAATCCAATCTCTGTATAATAACATCCTGCCTATAGCTGAGGGGCTACGAACACACACTGGCTTAGTTAAACAACCAGATGCCTCTCTGTTCGTTCATGTGTGGTACGGTATATACAGCTGAGCCTGTGTGAATATAATGTTAGGGTATTGAGAGGATGCCCAACAGTTTGTAGACTCCTATTTAACAGAAGATATGAGCCCAAAAATGCCACGAAATTTGATAGTACACAATCATATGGCTGAAATTTCTGCTTGATGATAATTGCCACATTGGCTTTTCAGGACACTTCCTGCACAAGGATGGTGTTCTGCTATGGCAAATAGCAAGAACCGTTTATCTTTTAGTGAAAGATCCAAAGAAAATGATTGATGAAGGTGATGAAGAATGAGGGCCTAATGGTCACTTAAGCAAATTTCAAACTGTGCTTTACCTTTTTGTTACTATTGTAAATATTTGTTTTGGTATATTGGTATTTGTTTTGGTTAGGGTTAAAATTGAACCAATGTGTTGGGTTAGATATACTTAGATACTTCAGTTTTGATATATACCTCGACAATGCCGGCTGGCGACGAGATTAGGGTGTCTGTCATCTGTCTTTGGCTCTGAGACCTCTCGCGACACTGAACAGGATAAGCGGTGTAAGAAATGGATGGATATACGTATATCGCCAACCCCAAAAAAGTGAACAAGTTGCATATTGTCTTGAAGTGTTTTTCTAATAATATAAATGAAGTGTTCTCATATTAATAATACAAATCTGTTTAGTAATTTTATTAATTTCATTTATTAATATTTGACTGATTTTCATGGTCAATTGTATGATATTCTGTGTGCACTTTAAAAAAAAAAGAAACACACATTCAGTGGCACACCTCCTCAAATACTT